>NC_134806.1:1969926-1972426 GCF_046742065.1 Oratosquilla oratoria | reverse complement strand
GCAAACGGGTCCCCCGAAGTTCTTGAAGACCCGGAGTCGAGGTGGTCGGCGCCGAACCAAGGCGGAGGACATCCGAGATGAGCCGACCACTCATCATCATCATCATTATTACTACTACTACTACTACTACTACTACTACTACTACTACTACTACTACTACTACTACTACTACTACTACTACTATTATTATTATTATTATTATTATTATTATTATTATTATTATTATTATTATTATTATTATTATTATTATTATTATTATTATTATTATTATTATTATTATTATTATTATTACTATTATTATCATTATCATTATTATTATTAGATTTATGATTATTATAATTATTTTTATTGTTATTATTGTTAGTAATATTATTAAATTATTTTTATTATTATTATTTTGTTGTTGTTGTTGTAGTGCTGGTTGAGGTAAATGTTTACCAATTCATCATAATATCAAATGTAAAGAGAGAGAGACAGAAAGAGAGAGAGAGAGAGAGAGAGAAAGAGAGAGAGAGAGAGAGAGAGAAAGAGAAAGAGAGAGAGAGAGAGAGAGCGGGAGGGAGAGAGGGAGGGAGGGAGATGGAAAGGAAAAGTGAATTTGACAACTTATAGTACTCACCCTTGTACTGGATGATCAGGATTGTTTTGTCAGAACTCTGAATTATGATATTCTATTAGGTATAAAACAACCAATTATCACAAAATTAAGAATGAAAAAATATGAATGTGTCAGTGAATGGACTCTTTGTATAGATAATATTAATAATAATAACAACAATAATAATAATAATAACTAATAATAATAATAATATGATTATAATGAGTATATAGATAAAAATAAACAGGATATTAATAATCACCTTTTCTAGAGATATTCTGGGTATTTGCGGGGATTAGGGGGGCACAGCTCCCCGTGAACATGATTTATTTGTGCATAGTTTAAAAATATAAATGTTTCAAAAAATCTATCCTGTATGTATGTTTGTATGTATGTATGTATGTATGTATGCATGTATATATGTATGTATGCATGTACGTATGTATGTTCGTATGTTTATATGTTAAAGTTTAGACTCACCCTCGACCAAAAATAAGCTGAAATACGGATACGAAAAATATTATAATGATAAATAAATAAACAAATAAAAATTATAATAACATAAAAACAATTAGAATGAATAAATAATTGCATAGGTGGAGTTAAATAGTAAAACAAGTAAATAGTAAATAATAATAAATTGATATATAACTAATAATAAATGAAAATCAAGCGAACAATAACAAGCAGAGAAATAATAACAAACAAATATACATATAAAATAAATGTAAGGCATTACAGCATCTTGCTTAGGTATCTATCCAAACTATTCTTAAAGCTCCGAACTGAACTGCATTGCACTGCCTCTGCAGGAAGTTTATTCCATTCATTAACTACACGGTTGGCGAAGTCGTTTCTAACTACTACCAAATTAAGTCTATTTCCTAATAGTTTGAGACCATTATTTCTTGTCGGATTCTCATTCAGTGTGAAAACTTTGTCACTTGTCACTAATGATGTCAACTCACTTTAGAATCTTAAAGACCTGTATCAAGTCATCTCTCAGTCTATGTTTTTTAAGGGAAAACAGATTCATATGTTTTAGTCGATTTTTATATGATTTATTTTTTATATTTGGAATCAGTTTTGTGGCTCAACGTTGTACATAAATACGGCATTCTTATAAACGAATATACAAAACATGACATTTCCTCACAAATGATAATAGATAATAAGTAATTACATATATGGGATGTACACATCACATAGATGTAACAGTATGTGTGCTCGTATGTATGTACGTATGCACTTATGTATGTATGTATGTATGTATGTATGTATGTATGTATGTATGTATGTATGTATGTATGTACGCATGTATGTATGTATGCATGTATGTATGTATGTATGTATGTATGTATGTATGTATATATCCGTGAATATGGAGTCCTTTACACGGTAAACTAAAGTCGGCGGCACACTAGGGTAGCATGCTACTTGCTTTTGCTATTTCATTTGAGTAGCAACGAGTTGGGCTTCAATATTCTGTACTTCCGTAAGAACATCTAGTCAATGTGCCTTATATTCGTAATCTAGGTTTAACTTGTCTTAGTTCGTCATTCAGTTCCTCACTCCATGAAGCAAAGAGTAATTTGACATTTGGAAATTAAGAAAGAAAAAAAAATCGTAACCGAAGTCGTTACTACTCAAACGAAGTAGCAAAAGCAAGTAACATGCCTAGTGTGCCGCCAACTTTACAAATATATATATATATATATATATATATTATATATATATATATACTATATATATATATATATATATATATATATATATATATATATACTGGACCACCCGTGACCCGTTGGGTGAAATAAAATCTTAAATGATACGTTTTTAATAAAATGGTCAAGAACATCTTTATTAAGACAATGCTCTTATATTTACAACATTCTCCTTAAT
>NC_134806.1:1954926-1964926 GCF_046742065.1 Oratosquilla oratoria | reverse complement strand
ACGACGACGACGACGACGACGACGACGACGACGACGACGACGACGACTTCGACGACGACTTCGACGACGACGACGACGACGACGACGACCCGCGCCGTCTCCGGTTCGGAGTGGTTGGCTCATCTCGGATGTCCTCCGCCTTGGTTCGGCGCCGACCACCTCGACTCCGGCTCTTCAAGAACTTCGGGGGACCCGTTTGCCAGAAGGAACCGGAGGCCGGCTGGCAGGAAGCGAAACCGAGAAAGGATTAGCCAGCCGGCTGGGGCAGCTTGACAAGACATAGCCAGAAGGAATAACTACTAAGGAGGCCGACCGACCAAGGAAAGCGAAAAGGAAAAAACGAAGAAGGAAATGGTCGGTCGGCTGGGATGGCTAGAATAGATTATAAGCTTGAAGGAAAGGAGGCCGACCAGCTAGCAAGACGGAAAGAAATGAAGACGAGTGGCTGGTCGGCTGGGAAGGTTGAAAAGAAGCGCTAGAAAGGAATGGAGACCGGCTGGCCAGAAATAAAGTGAAGAAACTGAATCGGCCAGCCGGTTGGGAAAGCTGAAATGCACAGTAAGAAGGATATCTATGGAGACCGGCTGAAGAAACTTTACCGGCTGGCCGGTCAGGAAAGGTGTGTAGAGAAACGGAAGGATAGGAGGTCGGCTGGCCGGGTGGGAGAATGAGTGGCCAGACGACCGGGAGCGCGGACAGGACTGATTTGAAAGAGTCACGAAAGACCCTGCGAGGGACTTTTCTCGCCATGGCTCTTCCCTCAGCTGAATAAAGCCGCATGGCGCCTCTGGCCTGAATAAAATCTCAACAGTGGGTCACCTGGAGAAGGTGCTGTAGTCCGTTTCATGTAATCCTTTAACCAGCGTTTCTATCCTTGGAGAAGGTCAATATTGTGGCCCGGAGGTGTCATTAGACTTTGAACCTAAACAAATGCCGATTCACTTCTATAAGCGATTGGAGTCGTCTGAAATGGCCCGGCGCCAACCAGAATATAGC
This sequence comes from Oratosquilla oratoria, assembly GCF_046742065.1. NCBI lineage: Eukaryota > Metazoa > Arthropoda > Malacostraca > Stomatopoda > Squillidae > Oratosquilla > Oratosquilla oratoria. Next base: position 1,963,930 of record NC_134806.1, on the reverse strand, counting down.
TGATAGAGTGCGTCTTTGTGTCGAAAGCTTTTATTTGTAAACTTTTCCTTCGCTACGGTGGTTATGCGATCCTGAGCTGAAGGAAATCGTCTAAGGTCACCAGACACCCGCGAGGTCATTATAGCCTAGTCTCCAAGAATGAGAACAATAGCTATTTTTGCAAATATGTTTAAATCTAAGAGTGCTTCCGTTATCTTTTTTTAAACTTGTTTTCGCAAGAAGAACCTTGTGTCGAGCTCTTTGTACCCGTGGGGTTCCGTCAGACGCCCCCGAGATCATTATACCATAGTCTCCTAGAATCGGAACAATAATTACTTGTGGAATTATGTTTGAATTTAATTTTTTTTTTTTTTTTTTTTTTTTTTTTAGAACCTGTTGTCGTAAAAAAAGAACCTTGTGTCGGACTCTCTGTGTCCGTCGGGTTCCGTCAGGTTCCGTCGGAGCGGAGTTCGTTATTTTTCGAGGATTTTCATGGTTATTTTTTTCAAGAACGTGTCCGTAATTAATTGATTTTTTCTAATGTAATTCTTTACTCTCTAAAGGACCGAATGTGGTGCATTGAACTATCTCATTCTTGTTAAAGAGGACATTTTAATCAGGTCGAAAAAATCCAAAGCATTATAGACAAAACAAATAAATGATAGAATTAAAGGACAGTAGAAATCTCGACTAAAATAACTTGATTAAACCTTACAGGACGTATCTTGATGCAGAGAATTTTATTTTTATTTTGGTTCCGAATATTGGAGAGTTCCAGTACGGAGGAGCATTTGCGTTCCATTCGTGTAAGAACAGGATCCCGTCCTCATGGGGGTCTCTTCCTTCTCCTCCTCTTCCTCTTCTTCTTCCTGCTCCTCCCCCTCCTCTTCCTCACTGTTGTTGCTGTTCTCTTCTTCATCTTCATCTTCTCCAATCCCATCTCCATGTTTTAAGATCGGAACTACATTTCACGACAACCAAGAACTATCTCAGCTATTGCTTTATCGTCGACTATGAATTAGTGTATTGGTTCTATCAGTCAACAATCACGAGAATTTATCGGTTCTCAATCATCATCTTCCTCGCTTGCATTTTATTTTATTCGAATTTTCGTATAATTTGTAATTTATTCATAGTTTCGTAGATAGAAAATATATATACATACATATATATATATATATACTTATATATAAATACGTATATATAAATGTATATATATATATATATATATGTATATATATATGTATATATATATATATCACACAATTTATGACCGTCGCGCAGAGGATTCGAACCACCGCCTATAGACCCAAGAGAATAAACTGCGAACACAATTAACAACTCGACCACAGACGATCTAAAAGTGTACTAACTCGTAATCTAACTGATTACCGAGATTGGGGAGGTTGCTAACTGCCACCCATATAACCCCCATTTTTTACAGTACACCTAATCGCACCAGTGGGAATGGTAAGGACTAGATCGAATCCCCCTCACGCTTCGCCATCGTAACTATTTGAATAATTCTCTAGTGGACAGCGACATCAATCACACAATTTATGACCGTCGCGCAGAGGATTCGAACCACCGCCTATAGACCCAAGAGAGTCCACAGCACACGCCTTTAACCACTCGACCACAGACGATCTAAAAGTGTACTAACTCGTAATCTAACTGATTACCGAGATTGGGGAGGTTGCTAACATCCACCCATATAACCCCCATTTTTTACAGTACACCTAATCGCACCAGTGGGAATGGTAAGGACTAGATCGAATCCCCCTCACGCTTCGCCATCGTAACTATTTGAATAATTCGCTAGTGGACAGCGACATCAATCACACAATATATGACCTAAGCGCAGAGGATTCGAACCACCGCCTATAGACCCAAGAGAGTCCACAGCACACGCCTTTAACCACTCGACCACAGACGATCTAAAAGTGTACTAACTCGTAATCTAACTGATTACCGAGATTGGGGAGGTTGCTAACTGCCACCCATATAACCCCCATTTTTTACAGTACACCTAATCGCACCAGTGGGAATGGTAAGGACTAGATCGAATCCCCCTCACGCTTCGCCATCGTAACTATTTGAATAATTCGCTAGTGGACAGCGACATCAATCACACAATTTATGACCGTCGCGCAGAGGATTCGAACCACCGCCTATAGACCCAAGAGAGTCCACAGCACACGCCTTTAACCACTCGACCACAGACGATCTAAAAGTGTACTAACTCGTAATCTAACTGATTACCGAGATTGGGGAGGTTGCTAACTGCCACCCATATAACCCCCATTTTTTACAGTACACCTAATCGCACCAGTGGGAATGGTAAGGACTAGATCGAATCCCCCTCACGCTTCGCCATCGTAACTATTTGAATAATTCGCTAGTGGACAGTAGATTACGAGTTAGTACACTTTTAGATCGTCTGTGGTCGAGTGGTTAAAGGCGTGTGCTGTGGACTCTCTTGGGTCTATAGGCGGTGGTTCGAATCCTCTGCGCGACGGTCATAAATTGTGTGATTGATGTCGCTGTCCACTAGCGAATTATTCAAATAGTTACGATGGCGAAGCGTGAGGGGGATTCGATCTAGTCCTTACCATTCCCACTGGTGCGATTAGGTGTACTGTAAAAAATGGGGGTTATATGGGTGGCAGTTAGCAACCTCCCCAATCTCGGTAATCAGTTAGATTACGAGTTAGTACACTTTTAGATCGTCTGTGGTCGAGTGGTTAAAGGCGTGTGCTGTGGACTCTCTTGGGTCTATAGGCGGTGGTTCGAATCCTCTGCGCGACGGTCATAAATTGTGTGATTGATGTCGCTGTCCACTAGCGAATTATTCAAATAGTTACGATGGCGAAGCGTGAGGGGGATTCGATCTAGTCCTTACCATTCCCACTGGTGCGATTAGGTGTACTGTAAAAAATGGGGGTTATATGGGTGGCAGTTAGCAACCTCCCCAATCTCGGTAATCAGTTAGATTACGAGTTAGTACACTTTTAGATCGTCTGTGGTCGAGTGGTTAAAGGCGTGTGCTGTGGACTCTCTTGGGTCTATAGGCGGTGGTTCGAATCCTCTGCGCGACGGTCATAAATTGTGTGATTGATGTCGCTGTCCACTAGCGAATTATTCAAATAGTTACGATGGCGAAGCGTGAGGGGGATTCGATCTAGTCCTTACCATTCCCACTGGTGCGATTAGGTGTACTGTAAAAAATGGGGGTTATATGGGTGGCAGTTAGCAACCTCCCCAATCTCGGTAATCAGTTAGATTACGAGTTAGTACACTTTTAGATCGTCTGTGGTCGAGTGGTTAAAGGCGTGTGCTGTGGACTCTCTTGGGTCTATAGGCGGTGGTTCGAATCCTCTGCGCGACGGTCATAAATTGTGTGATTGATGTCGCTGTCCACTAGCGAATTATTCAAATAGTTACGATGGCGAAGCGTGAGGGGGATTCGATCTAGTCCTTACCATTCCCACTGGTGCGATTAGGTGTACTGTAAAAAATGGGGGTTATATGGGTGGCAGTTAGCAACCTCCCCAATCTCGGTAATCAGTTAGATTACGAGTTAGTACACTTTTAGATCGTCTGTGGTCGAGTGGTTAAAGGCGTGTGCTGTGGACTCTCTTGGGTCTATAGGCGGTGGTTCGAATCCTCTGCGCGACGGTCATAAATTGTGTGATTGATGTCGCTGTCCACTAGCGAATTATTCAAATAGTTACGATGGCGAAGCGTGAGGTGTATTCGATCTAGTCCTTACCATTCCCACTGGTGCGATTAGGTGTACTGTAAAAAATGGGGGTTATATGGGTGGCAGTTAGCAACCTCCCCAATCTCGGTAATCAGTTAGATTACGAGTTAGTACACTTTTAGATCGTCTGTGGTCGAGTGGTTAAAGGCGGGTGCTTTGGACTCTCTTGAGTCTATAGGCGGTGGTTCGAATCCTCTGCGCGACGGTCATGGGTTGTATGATTGATGTCGCTGTCCACTAGCGAATTATTCAAATATATATATATATACAAGCCGCGGGCTTCGCCCTCCCCGGCTTCGCCGGGAGCTTGGCTGCGCAAACAGCGGCCTACGGCCGCAGCTTTCCGCGCTCTACTCCCTCGTTTTCCCCTTCTGCCTCGGCCTCGGGGAGGAACTCCAACACGGGATCCCCAGCACGAAGAAGAACGCGAAGAAGAACGCAAAGAAGAACGCGAGGAGGTAGAACGCGAAGAAGAACGCGAAGAAGAACACGAAGTAGAATGCGAAGAAGAACGCGAAGAAGAACGCGAAGAAGAACACGAAGTAGAATGCGAAGAGGAACGCGAAGAAGAACGCGAAGAAGAACGCGAAGAAGAAGAACGCGAGGAAGAAGAACGTGAAGAAGAACGCGAAGAAGAACGCGAAGAAGAAGAACGCAAAGAAGAAGAACGCGAAGAAGAACGCGAAGAAGAATGCGAAAAAGAACGCGAAGAAGAACGCGAAGAAAAACGCGAAGAAGAACGCGAGGAAGAAGAAGAAGAAGAAGAAGAAGAAGAAGAAGAAGAAGAAGAAGAAGAAGAGGAACGCGAAGAAGAAAATGAAGAAGAAGAAGAACGCGAAGAAGAAGAAGAAGAAGAAGAAGAAGAACGCGAAGAAGAAGAAGAAGAAGAAGAAGAAGAACGCGAAGAAGAAGAAGAAGAGGAAGAAGAAGAAGGAGAAGAAACATGAAGAGGAAGAAGAAGAACGCGAAGAAGAAGAAGAAGAACGCGAAGAAGAAGAACGCGAAGAAGAAGAAGAAGAAGAAGAAGAAGAAGAAGAAGAAGAAGAAGAAGAAGAAGAAGAATACCACCTGACCCCGACTTACCCAAGCGCTTTTTCAAGAATATTTTTAAGACAGTGTCACCGTAATACCACCTGTCCCCGACTTCCACAGTGTTTTTTAGAATATTTTTATTTAGACTTATATATATATATATATACATACATATATATATGTATATATATATATATATATATATAATTATTTTTCTCGGAATATTTTGGAAATGTTTCGTAAATGTGGCGGCACACTAGGCATTTCTCGCTAGCATGCTACTTGCTTCTGCTACTTCGTTTGAGTACAAATGACTTCAGTTACGATTTTTTTTTAATTTCCAAATGTCAAATGACTCTCGTGTCATAGAGTGAGAAGCTGAATAACGGACTAAGACAAGTTAACCTTACAATACAAATGTCAGACACAAAATTGTTGAGAGGTTCGTAAGGAAGTCTAGAAAATTGTAACCGATGTCGTTGCTACTCAAATGAAGTAGTAAAATGAAGTAACATACTAGCCTAGTGTGCCAACTTTAGTTTACCGTGTAAAAGACCCTACATTCACGGATATACATACATACCAAGGACTACTATTACACAGGACGTGCGCACCCAGATCCCTGGGTCCGCTAGCGGAGGCCATTGCTTTCTTTGTAACCTAACATTTTATATTGGACAAATATATCAAAACTAGAAAACTAACATTGTATATAGGACAAATATATCAACTATTGACTTATTCAATGCAGTATAAGTTAATATAAACTTTTATAGTGAAATAAGAAACTATTTTTAAGGCACTGTTATGCTTTGAAATGGCGATTTTAGCCGAACTTAACAGGTATCATTGTATGAGGTTAGTAGACGCCAGGGTTGGCGATTTTTTTTTTTTTTTTTAATCAGATTTATTTGATTTAAATATATATTTTTTTATAGATTTTAGATATTGTGGGATTGCTATCTGATATGCGATCTGATTGCTAAAGGACATTTTTAGCATATCAATATAAGGAACAGTGTTATATAGACTTGTCACAAGTATACAAGAAACGGTATAAGCCTACAAGTATATATCACTGTGCAGCACACAAGTTTCAACAAGATTCTTGTTGAAACTTGTTCTAGGTAAGCAGCTTCTCACTGAGTCAGTTGCTGCTTTAGAATAAACCAGGAAGGATGTTTTCTGGACCCGGCAGAGTGGTTCCTTCAGGCAGAAAAAAAAAAAATTATCCTGTCTGGAATTATTTTGAAAAACTACCAACAACTTCTGGCAAAGGGTACCGAGCTAAATGCAAAGACTGCAGTCAGGAACTACAGAGTATTGTGTCAAGATTAAAATCTCACTGAGATAAATGCCAAGATCAGCCACAGCATACAGAAGAAATTGATGACCCAGGTAAATATTTTTACTTATATTGTGTGCATTTCTTCCTTTTCATATGCAACTCTATAAATCTGGTGAACAATGGAAAACATGTGCAATAAAAATGTGAAGGCCTAAAGAGATGATACTTCAACTTCATTACTTCTAAATTTGGGTAATGTCTATATCACTATGATATACTGTATCCACTCAACTTTGGGGCCTAGATGATTGTTATTCATTTCATTTAACATTGTGTAATATATTTCATAGGTTCCATTGGAATTCAGCCCACATGGGATTCAGCCCAAAGGGATTTAGCCTAACCTAACCTAACTAACCCATTATTTTGAGTGAATTTAAAAGTGGACTGAATCCTGTGTGGGCTGAATTTCAAGCCCACCTATTTCATATACTGTTAATTATTTCCAAATAATTTAGTGGCTTGTGTGAATATGATCATTATCTAAAAAAATAACTACTGTACTCAAAAGTAGCCTAAATCACACTGTATTCATTCATTTATTTATTCATTTATAAATTATGCAATATGCTCAAATTTTCTGTTTCCATTTCAGGATCTGTATCAACAGCTTCAATCCCTTCATCATCGGCTCCACTTGAATTATCTGCAAACCTGACTCCATTAAAAAGGTCACTATCAGACTCCACAGGCGCCACTTCTGCTAAATAATTTTCATCTAAAAGAAAGTCATCAACATCTCTGGACAGATTTACCATAAAAACTTCAGCCTCTCAAAAGGAAAATCTCGACAAAGAAGTTGCAATAATTATATTTGCTACAAATTCACCATTTCGTCTTGTTCAGCATCCTCAGTTTCTCAAGATGGTTCAGAACCTGAGGCCAGGTTATATTCCTCCATCCAAAAAAGATATTGCTGATAAGTACTTGGATCTTGTGTATGAAAAGGAATATAAAAAGTGTACAGATGACCTGAATAATGAAACTGTATGTCTTTCAATTGATGGGTGGTCTAACATCCATAATGAGCCCATAATATGTGTCACTCTAACAACATCCACTGGTCAGATTTATTTAGTTGACACAATAGACACATCAAGGAAACCTCACACTGCTGAAAATCTTCTACAACTTGTACAAAATTCGATCGAGAAGGCTGAACAAGATTTTGGTTGTCACATTGGAAGTGTTGTGACAGACAATGCAGCAAATGTCACCAAGATGAGAAAAGTCTTGGAGGAATCGAGTGAACCTGAGCATACTGTCCTCACATACGGCTTATACCGTTCCTTGTATACACTGCTCATTATACTGATATGCTAAAAATGTCCTTTAGCAATCAGATCGCATATCAGATAGCAATCCCACAATATTCAAAATATATAAAAAAAAATCTATTTAAATCCAATAAATCTGATTTGAATAACAAAGTGTTTTTATATTTAAACAAAAAAAAAATCGCCAACCATGGTGTCCACTAACCTCATACAATAATACCTGTTAAGTCCGGCTAAAATCGCCATTTCAAAGCATAACATTGCCTAGTTTTTTCACTATAAAAGTTTATATTTTCCTTTCCATCCCAGCTCCCCTGACCTTGTTTCTCACTCTATCAAGCCGAACCACACTTTTCAGGTATTTCGTCTCAAACATATTCAAACTCCGTCTCTCTTCCTCTCTTATGTTCCATGTTTCTACCCCATACAGTGCTGTCGCACAATCATTCTTTCATACATTCTCCTCTTAGCATCCATTCCAAAATGTCTATTTCTCGATACACTTTTTAACACCCCAAGGCATTTATTTTCTTCTCTCAATCTACATTCTACCTCCACCTCCACTCTTCCTTTTCCCGCCACGTTCGCACCCATGTATCTAAAGCTATCCACTTCTAGTGTCTCCCCCTTAATACTTCCGACTTGTAGCAATCCTCTCCCCTTGTACATCTCGTCAGCTTTACTTTTACCCACATTTATCTTCAGCTTCCTTCTTTGGCACACCTTCCCAGACCCCCTCTATTAACTTCCTTAATCCCTCCTCTGATCCTGCTACAAGCGCGGTATCATCAGCAAACAAGAACTGGCTTATCACCCATTTTTCTCCATTTTCTTTAACCATCTCCAATCCCCGGCCCATTACCCTTGCGTTTACCTCTCGTACCACCCCATCCATGTATAAATTCAACAACAAAGGCGACATAACACATCCCTGGCAAAATCCCACATTTACCTCAAACCACTCTCTCCATTCTTATTCTAACACAGGCTCTACTACTCTCATAGAAACTCTTGACTGCTCTTAACAGCTTTCTTCCTATCCCATATATCTTCAATACCTCCCACAGTTCCTGTCTACCCTGTCATAAGCTTTTTCCAAATCCATAAATGACAAAAAGACACCCTTACCTTTTCTCATATACCTGCCTTACCACAAAATTCTGATCTACACAACCCATACCTGTCTTAAAATCACACTCTTACCAATTACTCCCTCTTTCCTCTCCTAATCCTCTCAAATCCCTCCAATAAGCCCTCCCAACTACACTCAGCAAAATTATCCCTCTCAAACTACTACACTCACATTTGTTCTAATTCTTCCAGTCCTTCGGCACTCTACCTTCCTTTAGACAAACATTAAACAACCTCACTAGCCAGACCACCATCACTATACCTCCCTTTTTTAGACACTCCGCATGACACACACCTAACCCAGGTGCCTTACCTGCTCTCACTATTTTAATAATAGCTTTTACCTCATCTTTCCTTATTTCTCCTTCATTTTCCCTATTCATCACTGTCATTTTCTAAGCGCTTCGCACTGCAACTATATATATATATATATATATATATGTGTGTGTGTGTGTGTGTGTGTGTGTGTGTGTG
>NC_134806.1:1932426-1942426 GCF_046742065.1 Oratosquilla oratoria | reverse complement strand
AATTTCATGTTTTCTTTTTATATATAACAAATACCAAAACAGTCACTCAATTGTCTTTCTGAAGAACTTCCTAGTCTAATGTATATCAGTTCTTGTGATTCAGTTTCGTATTTTGTATTATAAGGAGCTGGACCAGTAATTAAATAAGCACATAATGGAGGAGACTACAAGAGACTATAAGGCCTACACTAGGAAGTTCCATGTCCATTACCACCTGTCATCCCTATCCTTATGCGTGTATTCATGTGTATGTGTACGTATGTATGCATGCTTGTATGCAAAATAGACCACTTGGAAAAAAAACTAACGAAGCAGAGCGCTTTCGTATATTACACCTTCAGTGCAAAAAGTACACTGAAGATGTAATATACGAAAGCGCTCTGCTGCGTTAGTTTCTTTTTCCAAGTGCTTTACTTTGCATAAATGAACACACGTACCCGTGTTCTTAGTAGTATGCTTGTATCTATGTATATATGTTTCAACGCTCACTACATAGTTACTAAATCTATTTCATTCGTTAACCACTCCATTAGTAAACCAGTTCTTGCCTATTTCCTTCATAAATCTAAATATTGTTACAAATCACAGCTAGAGAGATGGAAATGTTAGAGACATTCAAAACTGGTCTATAGTGTACCTGACCAAAGTAAATCTATTGTTTAATCTTAGAAAGAAAAAAATATATATATATAATATAATATATATATATATATATATATATAATATAATATATATATATATAATATATATATATATATATCTCTTTTTTCAGCCACAAATCACTTTTAATTCCATGCCATCGCAGTCGAGACTGAAGAATCGCTCGATGGAGGCATCCGTTGGAAATTGAAACGTGGACGAGCCGAGGATTCGAACCCAGCTAACCCGTAACAAAGTTACAGTGACTTAAACCAATAAGCTATCAAAAGAGATATAAGTTGAGTACGACTTTCTTATATTTGTATGCTCGAATTACATACACCTACACGAAATATCGCGTTCAACCCACCTCCGATATGATAGTGCATTTAGCTAGTATGTGCACGTTTCAATTTCCAACGGATGCCTCCATCGAGCGATTCTTCAGTCTCGACTGCGATGGCATGGAATTAAAAGTGATTTGTGGTTGAAAAAAGGTATTAATTGATCACTGGGAGCCATTCAGTGTATATGTATACATGTATATGTGTAAATATTGCTAATGTCTGATTTGTGGATGTCAGGCTTTTATATATCCCGTGCTACGCAAGACACGTTCCCTATGGGAAAGTATTAAATTCTCCAATACATATATATATATATATATATATATATATATATATATATGTGTGTGTGTGTGTGTGTGTGTGTGTATACATATATATACATTATATATATATATATATATATAATATATAATACATATATATATATATATGTATTTATACACATATGTATACATATACTGATCTTACACACACACACACACACACACACGCACACACACACCCCCACACACACACACACACACACACACACACCCCCCCTCTATATATAGATATATATATATATATATATATATATATATATATATATGTATATACATATATGTATATATACATATATACATATATATATATATACATATATATATATATACATATTAGTCTATCAAACCTCTATTTCATTTTTTATGTATGCTTCCTTACTGTTTCAGAGTTCACATTTCACTTTTACTTTGATCTTATTTATCTATTTTTTTTATTTATTCATTTCCTTGTCTATCTAGTTGATTGTTTGTTTATCCATTTATCTATATATGGATGAATTCATTCATTCATTTATTTAACTTTTTGTATTTAGATGTTTATTCATTTATTCATTTTATCTATTTTCAAATAGTAAATAGATAAATAGATAAATAAATAGATAAATGGAAGAACTGGGATTTCAATTTCTCAAAACTTATGACTTGTGTCTTTTTCTGCCACAGATTTGACCAATATTTGAGACTTAACTGGCTGACGTAGAACGTGTTATTGTGAGATAATTGATGGTATCTTGTGACTTTACCACTTCCTGTTCCGTGAGATCTCGTTGATTGCTATTGAAGCAGTTACGTTACCGCATTGGAAGACTCCCATAAAAGAATCAGATCAGTGCCAATTCTGTTTGCTTGTTTATTTGTTTATTCATTTATTTATTTGTCTATTTATTCTATTTATTCATTCATTTATCTATTTATTTATCAATCTATTTGTTTACTTGTCTTTTCGTTTGTTCATCTATCTATTTGATAGTATTCATATCTTCATTGATCTATTCTGATTCTTTAATATATTCATTTATTTACTTGTTTATTTATTTATTCTCATTTATTCATTTATCCATTTATTTATCAATTTATTTATTTGTATGTTTTTCATACATTCATTTATCTATTCGATATTATTCATATCTTCATTGATCAATATCTAATCCATTAATTAATTGATTAATCAGCCAACTGATTTGTTCATTGTATTTATTTACATCCAACGCATTGTCTACATTGACTTCCTCCAACCTCCGGACACACTTACAAAGGAGACTTTTACTGTCACGACTTGAAGTGGGTGAGGAGGTGGGAACACCCGCCGCAAATATTCAGAAGAGTTTGACAACAAAAGACTGGATTCCTCAACATGACAACGCCCCAGCCAAGACATTCCTTAATGTCCAGCAGATTCTGATTTCCAGACCCTCAGCACTCATCCAATTCCAGATACTTCACCCTCATCTACGATCACACTATCATCCTGCGACCTGTCTCTGGTTCCAAAGGTGTTGTTGTTGTGGACTTTAGTTTACTTACGTTCGTATCCTTGCAGGTTATCTCGCGTCTTTGCCGTGGGTCCCGTGATCTACACTCTGAAGGTGAAACCGCGGCTGAATGGTGAAGTGAAGGGATAAAAGATGTGTTGGTAGAAACGAAGTGAATCTATGAAGATTGATTGCAGAGTAGAAATAAGAAAGTACATGAGAGGTACGAGAGAAGGAAAATGTAAGCAAAACGCAATGTGAGGGAGGCAAAAGGAAACAAGAAAGTATATGAGAGGTACAAAAGAAAGATAATATAAGCAAAACGTAATGTGAGGGAGGCAAGAGCAAATAAGGAAGTACATGAGAGGTACAAAAGAAAGAAAATGTAGGCAAAACGCAATGTGAGGGTGGCAAGACGGGAGCAGATATAAGGTGGGGTAGATTTTTAAATTGGGAAAAAAAAAAGATGTTCTTGAAAGAAATGAAAAGAGTTATGAGGACCCTACACCAGGAGACGCTGAATAGCTGCGACCGAAGCCGTTACCTTTACACTATCATAACGTTGGACAACTCGGCGAATGCGGATCCTACAAGCTTCCGATTGCTCCACCGTCGGGTAGAGAGAATGTAAAGGGTGTTGATGGACAGATGTCAATGAAAGGGAAGGCGGAAGATGGGCAGAGTATTTCAGGGATTTATCAAATGTGGAGGAGGATAGGTAGGGTTTAGCTGCAGCGGTGGGAGATGCCCGGAGAATGATTGAGATGAGAGTTGAATATGATCGGGTTTTAGGAAAAGAAGAGATACATAGAGCATCAAAAGAGATGAAAGTTGGTAAGGCACCTGGGTTGGATAATGGCCACGTGGAGTGTTTGACGAAGGAAGGAATAGTTATAGTGGAATAATTAGTGGGATTGTTTAGTGTGTGCTTGAAGGAAGGAAATATGCCAGTGAACTGGAAGAATGCATGTATAGTTCCACTTTCCTACTATACAAAGGAAACTGGGGTTTCAAATATGAATGTAGTAGTTTCAGAGGGATCAGCCTGTTTAGTGTAATTGGTGTAGAGTATGACAAGGTATTCAGTGAGATGGTTGGGAGGGGAACAGAGTAACCGAAGAAAATAATTTTTGGTTTAATAAAATATATGTGTCCCGGCTGAAATTGCCTTCTCTCTCTCTCTCTCTCTCTCTCTCTCTCTCTCTCTCTCTCTCTCTCTCTCTCTCTCTCTCTCTCTTTCTTTCTTTCTCTTTTTGTCTATAAAAACTTTGATACAATTAGTTCATTCAGCATGACAAACGACCGTACTTATCTTATTCAGTCAATTCTATTCAGTTTAGAGAGTTCTTGTCTTTCCCACAGAAGTTAAGCTCATAAATTTCCTTTTTTGTTCACGTTTCCGCACGCGATTTTATTCAGCTCCTAATACCTCTTCACACGAACAGCATTTCCTGTCTCTCTCTCTCTCACCCCCGTCATTTCCTCCTCCTTTCCCCAACCTCTCCTACTTACTTTCTTTTTTCTTTCTTATTCACAATTTCTATTCCTCTTTTTTTCTTCATTTCCTTCTCCCTCTTTATCACTACCTCTCTTCCTCTTCCTCTTCCCTTCTCCTCCTCTCACCCCACCCCCTCCCGGCCGGGGCATTGAAGCGTGGCGCCAAACTAATTATTATTCTTGCGCCTTATAGGGCCCCCGCGAGTCGCTGAGGCCCCCCGGACCCTGATGCCGGGGCCCTCTACCCGGACACGGATATCTGCCTACGCCTTCCCGGATCTCCGGATCTCTCTCTCTCTCTCTCTCTCTCTCTCTCTCTCTCTCTCTCTCTCTCTCTCTCTCTCTCTCTCTCTCTCTCTCTCTCTCTCTCTCTCTCTCTGTCTTTTTCTGTCTGTCTTTCTTGTTCTCTCTCTCTCTCTCTCTCTCTCTCTCTCTCTCTCTCTCTCTCTCTCTCTCTCTCTCTCTCTCTCTCTCTCTCTCTCTCTCTCTCTCTCTCTTGTTCTCTCTTGTTCTCTCTTTCTTTTTCTCTTGTTCTCTTTCTCTCTCCTCTCTCTATCTTGTTCTCTCTCTCTCTCTCTCTCTCTCTCTCTCTCTCTCTCTCTCTCTCTCTCTCTCTCTCTTTTTCTCTCTCTCTCTCTCTTTCTCTCTCTCTTTCTCTATCTCTCTTGTTCTCTCTCTCTCTTTCTCTCTTGTTTTCTTTCTCTCTATATCTCTCTTGTTCTCTCTTTCTCTCTTGTTTTCTTTCTCTCTATATCTCTATTGTTCTCTCTTCTTTCTCTCTTGTTCTCTCTCTATATACATCTCTCTTGTTCTCTCCCTCTTTGTTGCTCTCTCCTTCTCTTTTGTTTTCTATCTCTCTCTTGTTCTTTCATTTTCTCTTGTTCTCCCCTCTCTCTCTCCCGCTCTCTTGTTCTTTACCTCCATCCTGTTCTCTATCTCTCTCTTGTTCTCTATTCCTTTATCTCTCTCTCTCTCTCTTTCTCTCTCTCTATCTATCCATCTATCTATCTATCTATCTATCTATCTATCTATCTATCTATTTATCTATGTCTATCTCTCCATCTCCTCCTATCACTCTCCCTCTCTCTCTTTCTCTATATATCTATCTATCTATCTATCTATCTATATATATATATCTATATCTATCTATATTTAACTATCTCTTTTAGTCATATACCCTGACCTTCTACCTGTTTCGTGACTGATTCCTATCTACCAACATGGTCATCTACCCGGTTTCCTATCTACTCCTTCCTTCTCCCACTTCATCTACCTGGATTTCATTCTATTTTTCTACTTCGTTCGGTGTCTACTCCTCTCCTTGCTATTCTTAATTGTTCATCTACTTTTGATATCTACCTGTCATTGTCCTGGCTGGTTCATCTACTCTGTCTATCTGAGCCTTTCTTTCATCAGCTACCTGTTCCTGTACAAAGTTCTACATCTACTTCTACCTAGTCATCTACTTTTTCTCATAACTTTATTATCTCTAGCACTTTATTGATTATATTCTGGTTAGAAATGATATTTTATCAAGTAGGAGGCGAGTTATAAAATCGGATTTAGCTCACCAGAACTTAATCTATGAATTATGTCACCGTGGTTAAGTGTTGTCTCACTTCTCCAAAAGATTTCGTTCAACCTTTTCAGTAATAGATGATCTTGTCCGAACCTTTTTGAAAAAGTTGTCAAGACTTCTCGTCGCTACCGCACACATAAATTGCGTCGTTGTGTTGAACGTGTTAAGTGTTGCCTCCCTTCTCCGAAAGTTTTCGTTCACCTAATTCAACAACAAATGTTCTTGACTGAAACTTATTGAAAAGAGTGACATGACTTCTTGTCGCTACTGTACATATAAATTACTTCACTGTCTTGAAAGGGTTAACTGTTGCCTCCCTTTTCCAAAATACATCGCTCACGTAGTTGAACAATAGGCTACATTAACCGAACCTTTCTGAAATGATTGACATGACTTCTTGTCGCTACTGTACCTGTTGACTGTCCTCCCCCTCGTACATGTTCCTCCCTGCTTTCCGCCTTTCCCTGCTGAGTATTACCTGCTTGCAAACCCTCTGCTACCTGCTGAGCATCTCTGCTCGCTAAAATCCCTCCCAGTCTCCAACACCTTCTCTTCTAAAACTGCTATCAACTGTTCACATCTAACTGCTTACAGTAGAACTGCTCACAATTGTTAGATTTCTGACTGTGGATGTTCCTGTCAATCAATCAATCAATTCGTTGCCCCGGATCCATTTTGCATAAGACCCGCTGCCTCCTGGAATCCGGCAACGATTACGGTTTTGGGGTACAAGTTATTGAAATAATATAATGGTTTTGTTCCTATGGTGTGTGTGTGTGTGTGTGTGTGTGTGTGTGTGTGTGTGTGTGTGTGTGTGTGTGTGTGTGTGTGTGTGTGTGTGTGTATGTGTGTGTGTTTTCTACCACTTCTTACAAGAAAGAAAAGGTCTCTGGTATTTCCTCTTTTTTTTCTTTTTTTTTTCTCATTTTTACATGAGTGGAAAACTAAGGCAAGGAAACTTCGATATATGTATATATATATATATATATATATATATATATACACACACACACACACACACACATATATATATATATATATATATATATATATATATATATATATATATATATATATATATATATATTAGCCAAATTACCCGCGCGTAGCTGCGGGCAAATGCTGATTATTTTAATTCTGATAGAATTTGTGGAGAAAAGTTACACGTATCAATACAACTCAATGGAAAATGTAACGCACAAAAAATGTGAAAAAAGTGTTTTTTTAATGTATTAATTCAAAATTGCATTATAATTTTTTTTCCTTTTTCTTGTTGCTGCGGGCAAATGCTGATTGTTTTGATTTTGATAGAATTTGTGGAGAAAAGTTACACGTATCAATATAACTCAATGGAAAATGTAGCGCATGAAAAATGTGTAAACAGTATTTTATTAATGTATCAATTCAAAATTACATTATTTTTTTCTCTTTGCTTGTAAATCCGTTTTGCAAAAATAACAAATAAAAAGTTGATCATTTTTCTTTTTTGTTTATGACGGTATTTGTAAAATAGCAATTCAAAGTTTAATTGTTCGTGAATAATCCCTAACCTAACCATACCATACCTAATTTTAACCCTTAACCCTAACCAAAATGTATTTTTAAATTAAATATAGCTTTAAACACTCCCCCTCCCAGATGTGCGCCCCCCTACCCGAAGGTTGGGGAACCCTAGTTTGAAAATACATGCATACACAAACACAAATATTATGTGCACATTCATTTGCTGCGTTTGTGTGTGGATTGAAAATAAATGCCTACATCTAAACAGTGAAGAAATGTATCTACTTTATTTATCTTTAGAATATATATGGTTATAGGGGTTTATTTGGAAAAACCTAGGAAGAGTTTGTAAATATTAAATTTCCGCCGCACTAAAATTAAATGAAAATAAGCAATATTTCAACATTTGGTAAAATTATACAATCATTTTACATTTGAATATTTTTTTCTTACAAAAGCTATCATGGTTTGTGGCAACATTAATTTCACAAATATAAATGATATTTATGAACACATACAATGTTTTTTTAATTATATTGATTCTTATGTTACAAAAATAATAATTTAAGGGGAGACTACAGTAGTGGCGTGTTCCCTCACCATAAACCATCTAACTTTAACCCTTAACCCTAACCAAAATATATATTTTTAATTAAATATAGCTTTAAATACTCCCCCTCCCAGGTGTGCGTTCCCCCCCTCCCGAAGTAGGGAAACCCTAGTTTGAAAATACATGCATACATAAACACAAATATCATGTGTACACATTCTTTTGTGTGCGTGTGTATGTGCATGTGTGTGTGTGTGGATTTACAATTAATGTCTACAGCTGAAAGGTGAAGTAATGTATCTAGTTTATTTATCTTCAGAATATTTATATATATAGGGATTTACTTGCAAAAACGTAGGAGTTTGTGAATGAACTATTTCCGCCCGCAAAAAAAAAAAAAATGAAAATAACCAATATTTCAACATTTGGTAAAATTATACAATCATTTTCCATAAACATGCTTTCTTCTTACAAAAACCATCATGGTTTGTGGCAACATTAATTTCACAAATGTAAATAATATTTATGGACACATACAATGGTTTGTTTAATCATATTAATTCTTAAGTCACAAAAAATACTACGCGACTTCAGGGGATACTATATAAACCTCCTAACTTTAACCCTTAACCCTAACCAATTTTTTCTTTTCGAAATGAAATATAGTTTTCCAAGTACCTGGAGTGATAGGGTATCAGAATATATGTGGTTATGGGGGTCTATCTCTAAAACCCTAGGAGTTCGTGTACATACAAACAAACAATCAGAGGCTACTACTTTATTATAATATATATATATATATATATATATATATATATATATATATATATATATGTATATACACATATGTATATATATATATATATATATATATATATTTTTTTTTTTTTTATTTTTTTTTTTTTTTTTTTTTCACGTTAGAATCTTCTAGAAATTTTGGGTTTGGTTCTCGACCTTTTCTTTTAACCAGAAGGTAGGCTATCGACATACTTTACCACTGTAACTCGTTGTAATTCATGGGGAGATAAGGGGAGGGGAGGGGAGAGGGGGGCCAAGGAGAGGCACTACGCCCCCACCCCACCCCCCCAACTTCCGTTTTTTTATCTTTATGAGAAATTTCAAAAAACCTGCCCATTTGAAGTCGTCTTCTTTTCTGTTTTGTTGTTGTTGTTCTTCTTCTTCATCTTCATCTTCTTCTTCTTCTTCTTCTTCTTCTTCTTCTTCTTCTTCTTCCTCTTCTTCTTCTTCTTCTTCTTCTTCCTCTTGTTCTTCACACGCCTTCGACCAAAAACCGGACTCTCCACGCCTGTTCAAAGGTTTTGCCTGACCATACCTGACCTTACCTGACCTGACCTGACCTGACCTGACCTGACCTAACCTAACCTGACCTGACCTGAGGTCAACCTTGAGGATGACGTTCAGTTGACATCGTCCTGACTCTGTCCCCTGAAACTATTTCCCTAAACTGAATGAAATCGCCTGTCGATAGTAAAAAATATATATATAAAGAAGATTACAGATTCCTAATTGCGATCCGCCCACCATCATACTGGTCTTACCTGATTAAAATAGTTTTTGTTTTAAGCCAGAAAGAAATCAACAAAGAATGTCATCTTAACAAAGAGATATGGTGTTACACCTCCTTCCTTACCCCTTCCCCTCCCCCTTCCCTTCCCTTCCCTTCCCTTCCCTTCCCTTCCCTTCCCTTCTCTTCCCTTCCCTTCCCTTCCCTTCCCTTCCCTTCCCTTCCCTTCCCTTCCCTTCCCTTCCCTTCCCTTCCCTTCTCTTCCCTTCTCTTCCCTTCCCTTCCCTTCCCTTTCCTTTTTCCCCTCCTTTCCCTTCCTTTCCCTTCCCTTCCCTTCCCTTCCCTTCTCTTCCCTTCCCTTCCGTTCCCTTTTTCCCTTTTTAAAAAAAATATATTTATGATTTATATTATAAAAAATAAAAAAAAATAAAAAAATATATCTGAAATGAATAATTATTCATAAAATAGAAAAAAAAAATAATCGCACCTAGCCGGTCTGGCATTTGCCTCGTTAGAGGTTCGAATCCCGCACTCTCTGATTCCCAGCAGTGACTGTTAGTGACCT
>NC_134806.1:1904926-1909926 GCF_046742065.1 Oratosquilla oratoria | reverse complement strand
TTATATACAGTATATATATATATATATATATATATATATATATATATATATATATATATATATATATCTAATGTATTTATAAATCGATGCAGTGAGGACAAATTTTGACTATTCAGAAAAACAGGTGAATGTATAAATGTATATGTATGTTTATATGTATACGTACGTGTACATGTATATGTAAATGTATATGTTATCCCGGGACTCGAACCGGAGCCTTGCTTGACGCTAGGCCAGAGCTCTACTGACTGAGCTAATGGAGCTTATAAGTCTCTAACTTGGAAGTTGATCTACGAGTAACTCTCGAAGAATCTAAGTAGACTACTAATTGCCGTCCTTAATTTTCACAGAGACTTGAGCTCAACACGTAGTCACTGGTGAAGGTGGTTCGAATCCTGGATGGGCTTTCAAGTCCATCTCCTTGAATATTAAATAAGGACGGCAGTTAGCAGTCTATTTAGATTCTTCGGGAGTTAGATTAACTTCCAAATTAGAGACTTTTAAGCTCCAATTGCTCAGTTGGTAGAGCTCTGGCCTAGCGTCAAGCAAGGCCCTGGTTCGAATCCCGAGGTAACTGTCGGAAATTATTTGACATACACCGTTACTGGTGATTCTCTTCGTGTATATATGTTTTTGTATACGTATATGTATACGCATATGTATATGTATATGTATATGCATATGTATTATGTATATATATATATATATATATATATATATATGCACATGTACAAATACGTGCATAGGTTCATGTATATGTATATATGCATATGCAAATAAATCACAAAAAAACGTGATTCATAAAATGTGTAATAAAACCACTTGGAAAATAAAATGAAAGGTGACCGAAAATGTCTTAAATAGTCGAAAACCTCCGATCACCTTTCATTTTATTTTCCAAGCGATATATGTATATGTATATGTATATGTATATGTATATGTATATGTATGTATATGAATATGTATATGTATATGTATATGTTTATGTATACGTATACGTATACATATATGTATATGTATATGAATATATGTATATATATATGTATATGTATATGAATATGTATATGTATATGTATATATGTATATGTGTATGTGTATGTATATGTGTATGCGTATGCTGAAAAACTCAAACAGGTTGACGTGGGTGCAAAGAGGAGTAAACGCAGGAGTCTTAGTCCGAGTTTATTCCTGACCAGAAAATATATTACGAAACTTGCCAGTAGTAAACTCTATTTCCTCTCTTGCATTTCCTCTTCCCGACCATGTACAAGTGTACATTTTGTACATGGATATCTTCATGCGTACACGAGTTTAGTTGCAGATTGATATTACATTGTACGCAGAGTTAGGTCGGTAAGCCTAAGGAAAGGAAAAAGCACTAAATCCTAATTGCATTCCTGAGTCCTCAATCTTTTCTCCTCAATTATTTTTATGTATGTATGCTTGGGCAATTACCTTCCGGCTTAATACCCAACCCTTTCTGTAAACTTAATTACAAATAAATAAATAAATAAATGAACATAGACATGGTGAATTCTTTTATATTTTTATTATTCTTTTGATATGATATTCAACAGGTAATAAGAACGTATGCATAGATATGCTTATTCAAATGCATACATGAACACGCGCACACACATACACACACACACACACACACACACACACACACACACACACACACACACACACACACACACACACACACACACATACACACACACAGAAAATGCGTGGATAGAAATGCCTATATATAGCACGGAAAACATTTGTAAACGAAACAAGAAAAATCCTTCATAGTTACTTTAGCATTCTTGGTGATAATTCGTTTCAGCTCCGTTCCTTTACATGAACAAAGAAAAAATTGTATAGGAAATGTAGAGCTAATCTTAGTTTTGCAAAATATAACGATAATAGACAAATAAATAAGTAAATAAATAGATAAATAAATAGACAAATAAATAGATAAATGAAAAATAAAAAATACGTCATATTCACTCGTACTAACACCGACAGTCATGTAATCTGAATGCTATTTTCACAACTGACACCAGACGATCTTATTAACATGGGGTCCCGTTCACCTAAGGCCTGTAGCCACCCAGTAACTGAATGGAATCGCTTGGAACGGACATCTACGAAATACTCCACAATGTTGAGAGGTAATGAATAGGGTACTACGGAAATGAATGAAATAGTCTTGTGACAGCCATAACAAAGGTAAAAGTACCTTCCAGTACAAAAAAGGGTACCATGGGGTACCATGGAGATGAATAGAATACTGTACCACCAGGCCGAACAAAAGGAGATGTGCCACCCGGTAGTAAAGGCTTCAAGCCCTGCAGCTACCGCCCGTGACATCTCCCTCACATGTCCTCCGGGCTGGCTCTTTCACGAGCACGCTTAGCAACAAGCGTGTTGCCTCGTTTTCAAATGAAAGCATGCAAATGCAAAATGTTGCATGTTGCTGCATGGCACTACCTGGCATTACATAGCATTGCATGGCATTATATATCTGTATAAAATTGTATGACACTGGCATTGACATTGAATGGTGAGGCGTGTGGCCGCATGCTATTGCATGACGTAATATCGCATTGAATGGCATTGCATCACACTGCATGACTTTGCATGGTACTTCACTATGAGTTGCAGAAACAGATAAAAGAGATTGAGAACATAAGGTGAAGACCTCTTCTCATCAAAGGTATTTTTTGTATATTTTCCTTTTCGTCTTATTGACCATGTAAAGAAAACAATCCATACATACAAAAACACACACACAACATACATACATACATACATACATACATATATACATACATACATACATACATACATACATACATACATACATACATACATACATACATACAGATAAAAGAGGATAGTAATTTAATCCCAAGATGTTCCTTAAAGACTTTCCCTAATAGGGAAAATACGAGTATCCACCCTACCTAGATATTATGTGGCTATTCCACTCATCCTCACGCCTTCTCTACTCTGCTCTGCTCTTTTCTTCTCTACTCCGCTCTTCTCTGCTCTTCTCTGCCTGCCCTGCTCTTCTCTGTTCTTCTCTGCTCTTCTCTGCTCTTCTCTGCTCTTCTCTGCTCTTCTCTGCTCTTCTCTGCTCTTCTCTGCTCTTCTCTGCTCTTCTCTTCTCTTCTCTGCTCTTCTCTGCTCTTCTCTGCTCTTCTCTGCTCTTCTCTGCTCTTCTTTGCTCTGCTCTTCTCTTCACTTCTCTGCTCTTCTCTTCTCTTCTCTTCTCTTCTCTTCTCTTCTCTTCTCTTCTCTTCTCTTCTCTTCTCTTCTCTTCTCTTTACTCTTCTCAGCTCTCCTCTTCTACACTATTCTCTGCTCTG
Source organism: Oratosquilla oratoria (assembly GCF_046742065.1). NCBI lineage: Eukaryota > Metazoa > Arthropoda > Malacostraca > Stomatopoda > Squillidae > Oratosquilla > Oratosquilla oratoria. The sequence continues at coordinate 1,906,564 of NC_134806.1, read as the reverse complement.
CTCTTGCCACATTTATTGAAATATGCCTCAGGTTGGCATTTGACCGCAAGCCGACCCCGGCCCCACTCGTGCAAGGACCGGGACCACTAGACCCCCACCACCACAACCACCAACCACCCCACCACCACCACCCAAACCATCACACCTACCACCTACCACCTACCACCTACCACCACCCAATACCCACCACCACCACCACGAAGCGACATAGCATGCACCGTGTCTTGTGAAACATAAAACATTCTTTTTGTCGAATTCGATGACGCCCAGAATTCCGCCGCTGGATCACGCCGCTGGATCCTGGCCGTGGTCGCCATTTCTCTGGTTCCAGGGGGAGGGACTTGTCCAGTTGGGAGGGGGGGGTTCTGGGGGGATGGAGGGGGGAGTGGGAGGGGAGGGAGGAGGAGAAAGGAGGGAGTAGGGAAGGGAGAGGGGGAGGGGGAGGGGGAGGGGGAGGGGGAGGATAGTTCAGGTGGGGGGGAATTTCACGGGGGGGTTGTATGGGGGAGGAAGGAGGGAGAGGGGAAAGAGGGAGGAGGAAGGGGGAAGAGAATGAAGGTTCCGGGGAGGGGGGGAGAATGTCGGGGGGGGGGAGAATGTCCGGGGGCGTTCTGGTGGGACGGTTCCGGGGGAAGTGGGAAGATGGTTCTGTGGGGGGGGGGAGGTGTCTGGAGTGGGAGGGGGGAGGTGCTGGAAACTAGAGCAAATCTTCAGGAAAGTGTTTACTCATTTAAATCTTATTTTCTGCCATATTTATTTATTCATTTATTCATTTACTTATATGTCTGTTTGGCTACCCCCCGTGTAAAGGGGAAAAAGCCTTTAGTATATGTATGTATGTATGTACTTATTTGTTTATTTACTTGTTTACTAATTTATTCATTTGCATATATATATATATATATATATATATATATATATTGACTTACATGTTCATCAATTAGTCTACTTATTTATTTATCTATTTATTTGTATGTCTTTTTATTCATTTATTTATTTTGTTTTGTTCTGTTTTAGCTTATTTATTCATTTATTTGTTTATTTTTATTTTATTATTATTATTATTTTTGTTTTCTTGAAGATGCCTTCCGGATACACAAGTGTTCTTGTGTATTATTTTATTTTTATGTGATTCTCATTCCATTTTTTTTTCTTATTTTATTTTGTTTTGTGTTAATTTTCTCTATTACATCTTGTTTTATTTTTCGTTGTTTTATTTTATTTTATTTTTATCATATTTTAATGTGTTCTATTCTACTTCACTTAATTACATTTCATTTTCATTTCGTTTCATTTTATTTATTATTTCTATCTTATTTTGTGTCATTTTATGTTACCCTGTTTTGTAATTCACTTTTATTCTCTTGAGTTTCATCTTATTTCATTTTATTCAAAATAACAATGAAAAGTAGAGGTAGGCATAAGGATTTGTTCAACAAGTTTGTACTGTAACTCAAAATGCCAAAGATGAGAGGAGCAAAGGAAAGAGGAAAGAAGAGGAAGAAGAGGAAGAAGAGGAAGAGGACGGAGAAGGAGAAGGCTTTTGAGAGATTACATGTATGAGAACACTTCACTTTTTTTCTTTCTTTTTTTAATACATTTGTGGAATAATTTCCATAACTCTGTCGAACGGGAATA
>NC_134806.1:1892630-1894426 GCF_046742065.1 Oratosquilla oratoria | reverse complement strand
TCCTGTTGAGGAAGGACGGGAGAGGACAGAAGACAGGGGTGAATGGAGAATGGTTGTATATGGAAAATGTTGTGATGAATGAGGTGGAATGGACGGGGGAATGGGGGTGAGGTAGTGTGTGTGAGCAAAAATTTTGACGCAGCCCGAAGGGATTTCTCCCCATCCTCTCCTTTATATGGGGGGGACGGAGAGGGGGGGTCGCCGATTTAATGAAGCGGCCTTGCTGTGGATGTGCTGTGTCCTGCGACACTGCTTCTGACCCAGGGCAGTGGACAGGGTGCAGGGATGACCCGTCATCTAGGAGGTGCTAAGATGGGAGGGAGGGTGGAGGGGTGTGGAGTGTTTTCGGGGATGGAATGGGTGGGAATGATTTTATGCCTTGTCCTTTTTGGCTACCTCCCTTGTAAGGGGGAAAAAGCCTTGGTATATGTATGTATGTATTATTATTATTATTATTATTATCATTATTATTATTATTATTATTATTATTATTATTATTATTATTATTATTATTATTATTATTATTATTATTATTATTATTATTATTATTATTATTACTACTACTACTACTACTACTACTACTACTACTACTATTATCATTATCATTATCATTATCATTATCATTATCATTATCATTATTATTATTATTATTATTATTATAATTATTATTATCATTATTATTAATAATGATAATAACCTGGACTAAGATCTGGAAGGTGTGTTATCTGGAATGGTCCTGAGGAAAGCTTTCGCAACAATATTACACTTTTTTTACCTATGCTGCCGTTATGTGGAACGCCCCTAACAAATATCCTCGAAGTGGAGAGGAAGAGAGTAGTTGGGGGTGGGGGGGGAAGGGGGAGGGAAGAGAGGGGGCGAGGGGGAGAGGGGGAGAGGGGGATAGGGGAGGGAGTGAAGGAGAAAGGGGAGTGGAGGGGATGAAAGGGGAGGGGAAGACGAGAGGGGAGAGGAGGAATGGGGAGAAGGGAGAGGGAGGAGGGAAGAGGGGGAGGGGGTGAAGGAGGAGAAGAGGGGGATAGGGGAAGGGTAGTGGGGAGGGATTGAGGGAGAAGGGGAAGAGGAGGGGTGAAGGAGGAGGGAAGGGAGAGAGGGGGGAGAAAGGATGGGGAGAGGGGAGAAGGAAGAGGGAATAGAGGAGTAAGAGGTTGAGGGAGGAGGGAAGAAAGGGGAGAGGGGAGAAGGGGGGAGGGGGAGATGGGGAGAGAGGGAGAGGGTTATGGGAAGAGTAGACTGAGGGAAGAGGGGTTCCTAAATTAAAGAATCTAACCTAGTCAACAAACCTTTAACAAGAACCTTTTTTCACTTACATATCAATTCTTTGTGATCGATCACGGTGAGGAGGAGGGGGTGGGGAGAATATCCTCTCCGACGTTGTGACAAGAACGTCAGTCCTCCATCAGACTGAATGACACGTTTCAGATGATGTGTCAGGTCACATGTGAAGGTGACACACCACCTCGAAGAGTGTCATGTGGGGGCGTGTCGGAAGCTTCTTTGAAAGAGCGAGTGTCGGTTTGAGAAAAGATTAGTTTCAAGTTCCTCGAAGACAGTTTCTCTTGTACCGTGAATTTTTGTTTTTGTTTTTAATATGATTGTAGTGTCTCATCTCCATTTGTATGTGTGTGTGTGTGTGTGTGTATGAGCGAATACAGGAGTCTTAATCAAAGTTTACTCTAAATTTGTTTCGTGATGCAATAATACATATTTTTTCTTCCAAATTTGAGATATTATGATAGGAATCTTTACCTTTTTTATGAATGTCACTTTTTCGATTT
>NC_134806.1:1885130-1887630 GCF_046742065.1 Oratosquilla oratoria | reverse complement strand
CGCACACACACACACGCACACTCCCGCTTCACAGGAGGAAAACATCAACGACACCGCCGGAAGTCGAAGACCTTTTCTTCGGCGCTTCGAAGTCGATTCGACAGAGAGTCTGAGAACGAGGGAGCCTCCGTGGCATTTGCTCGCTTCTGAGACCAAAAAATACACAATTTTCAAGTCGAAGAGAGCTCGCTGATTTGATTGCCCGAGAGCATTCCTAGAATTGATCCAGCTTCTTCAACTAATTGAATAGTTCGACTTGGAAAAAAGCAAGAGGGATATGAATTCCTTATGATCAAAGATCGCGGCGTTACGGTAGTTTATGGAATGCTATTGAATTCACAACCATGGTGTTGGTTATTTTTAGGTACATAAATAATTTTCATAAATACCAAAAGCTTATTTACACTTAATATGTGAATTTCTTTCCCGTTAAACCTTCTTTAAACGTATCTACACGTCCTAAGCCTTCGAAAAGGGCATCGGAGAGGATTGTCTCCCCCTGTATTCGATTGTATACACCATTAACTTACTCCCTCGCTTTCATCTGGAGGTGCAACCCCAAGGACTGGCACTTGGTGTCCGGAATGAGTTCAAGAGGGTTGCAAACCGGCGACTGATCACCTACTTCTATAAGCAGGTAACACAGAAACAGACCCACCTTGAGGACCGTTGGCGTCTACTGTGGGGTCACGGAGTTCCAGTCAATGATAGTAATTATATTACGCGCATGTAAGTTTGTAATAATGTAATCTACAAAAAAAAAAAAAAAATCCAGATGTATATTATCAATCATTAACTGTATATAAAAATCATACACACAAATACATACACAACCTTGTGGTGTAGTGGTTAGTGTCTTGGACTGCCAAGCTATGGTAATGAGTACGAGCCTCGTTCACGGTGTGAAAAGCATTCCCTAATACTACACGCCGTTAATGTCCCTCTTGAGCAAGGGGATGAGTGTGTGATATATAAAAGGTCACAGCATTACCCATTGCTAAGAGGTCTGAGCTCTCATCCGGGAAAGAAGGAGCTGTCGATCACTAGCCAATGGATCGACCAAAATACACAAATATTTTTCTTTCTCAGTAGATAAAAATAAAAATATTCAGAGATTAATTGATTTATGATTTTGTCACACACCCAGGGGTTAGCACGGTGATCCTGCATTGGGCTATCCAGACTTAAGACCATTTGGTTCATGAACATATTTGTTGGAAAACAAAATCTTATTATTGGGAAATATATATATGTATATATGAGAGTAATTCGCTAATAGCACTGGGAAGGTAATTTACGGATGGCCGAGTACAGCGGGTTCGAATCCTGCATGCAACTGTCACAAAAATTATCGATATGTATATATATATATATATATATATATATATATATATATGTATATATATATACATATATATATACATATATATATATATACTGTATATATATAATAAAAATAAAATAAAAATGATTGATAAATAGATAAATAAGCAAATAGATAAATAATTTAATGAATAGATGAACAAAAATTAAATAAGGAAATGAATAAATGAATAAGTAAATAAGTAAATCAATAAACAAATAGATGAATAAATAAATATATAAATAAATGAGTAAATAAACGAATAAGGAAACAAATGTATAAGTACACAAGTTAGGCAACTGATAAGCTAACAGATAAATAGACAAACAAGTGCTGGGAAAAAAGAAAAAAAAAGAAAAAAAAACAAATAAAAAAAAAAAAAAAAAAAAAACATTGTACCAAGAGACATTCGGCCAAGATCTGTATCGCAACCTTTGCCTTACGTACTACGACTTCCAGGAGGTTCTCAGCCATAGTACAGCTTCACTGCATTTTTATTTTATTTATATGTTTAATTTTATTTTTATCTATTTTTTTTTTTGGTCTGGTAACAAACCAAAGATTTGGATAAAAATAAATTGTAAAATGATACATAATTAACTGAATGAATGAATGAATGAATATATAGATAAATGAATAGGCAGAAAATAGATAAATGAATTAGTATATATATGAATAAGTGAAATAAACAATAAACAATAAACAAATAAAGCGATAAATAGATTGATATATGCATATACAAATAAATGAATAAATAAACGATTAGATAAATAAGTGAATGAATAGATTGATAAATAGACAATTAAATAAATAAAGAACAAATAAATGAACAGATAAATAAACAGAGGAATAAATTAAAAAGAATAAAAAAACAGATAAATGAATAGATAAACAAAGATAATGATAAAAAAAAATCCTTCACAAATTGTTCCTACAAAGAATTACAAAGGGAGAGCCGACGGGAGACCTTTTGGTCCATAACTAGGCCGGATGAAAAAAAATTAATAGTAAAAAAAAAAAAAAAAAAAAAAAAAATAAGAAAAATAAATAAAAAATAAACAAATTAATAAACAGATAAATAAACAAGTAAATATTGTCAGATACACCGGAAAGTGTTCTCAGTAAAAAGAAGAAACC
>NC_134806.1:1845130-1852630 GCF_046742065.1 Oratosquilla oratoria | reverse complement strand
GGACTTTGTAACGTGGAATTCAATGAACTATGCCCTTGGTTCAACCTCGTCGGTGGCAGGATTCGAACCGCCATCCCCTCGATCTTCGCCGCAGGTAACGACGCTCTAACCCGCTCGGCCAGCGACCTTGTGAACCTTAACCCTCTTGCATAACACCAATGGTGAACATAAATCTTGTGGACCACAGTCACGTTGAGAGCACCTGGGTCAAAACACCATCACGCGATGGGTCAGGTCCCAAGTTCTATGCTCGCGGAGGTGTGGTATATGAACTGCTCACAAAATGACGGTCGATACTCAGAGAGCTTTGTTATGAGCCTCGATACATCAGTGGGCAAGTTTGTACATTTGGGGCCCGAGTATCACCTTCTGTCGTGATATATATCGATGTCGTTGTCTTGCTCATCAAGTGTGACAAATTCTGAGCAAATTATGATTTTTATCTTCAGCGGCCATATTTTTCTAGAAGCCACGGGTGATTAGGAGTAAGGTTTTGTGGAGTTCTTTGCGTGTGTGTGTGTGTGTGTGTGTGTGTGTGTGTGTGTGTGTGTGTGTGTGTGTGTGTGTGTGTGTGTGTGTGTGTGTGTGTGTGTGTGTGTGTGTGTGTGTGTGTGTGTGTGTGTTAGTGGTAGTGTGTGTGTGTGTGTGTGTGTGTGTGTGTGTGTGTGTGTGTGTGTGTGTGTGTGTGTTAATGTGTGTGTGTGTGTGTTAATGTGTGTGTGTGTGTGTGTGTGTGTGTGTTAATTGTGTGTGTGTGTTAGTGTGTGTGTTAGTGTGTGTGTGTGTGTGTGTGTGTGTGTGTGTGTGTGTGTGTGTGTGTGTGTGTGCGTGTGTGTGTGTATGTGTGTGTGTATTTGTGTATGTGTTTGTGTGTTAATGTGTGTGTGTGTGTGTGTGTGTGTGTGTGTGAGTGTGTGTGTGTGCGTGTGTGTGTGTATATGTGTGTGTGTGTATTTGTGTGTGTGTATGTGTGTGTGCGCGCGCTCGCGTGCGTCTGCAAATATGTGTCAACGTGTTTTTTATTTTATTTTATTTTACTTTATTTTGTTTTATTTTATTTTTGCTTTGTTTTATTTTATCTTATTTTATTTGAGTTCAATTTTATTTTACTTTATTTATTTATTTTTTGTTTTTTATTTTTTTTTATCTTATTTTATTTTATTTTTTTTATTCTATCTTATTTAATTTTTTTTTTTTATAATCCGGGTAATACGAAGAGGCCTACCCACCCTCCCTACCACCCCCTTCGACGGAAGTAAATCATGTAAAGTCAGCCAGAATAAAGTATTAAAATCCTGTCAGTCGTGGAGTTTCTTGATTTCTGCTGAATGGATTCACCTGGTTGCAGATGAAAGAAACACACAAACGTACACACAGGTACACACACATACACACGCACACACATTCACATACACACACTATGATAATTGGAAAGTAATAGAGAGAATCCTACGAGTGTAGATCCTTTCCTTTAAACTACAAATAGGTAAATAGATCACACACACACACATACACACACACACACACACACACACACACACATACACACACACACACACACACACACGCACACACACACACACACACACACACACACACACACACACACACACACACACACACACACACACACACACACACACACACACATTACTTGCCTGAAGAATAAACATAAAACGGGGGGGAAACTCCCATAAAATCCCCTGAACTCGCTGGGATTATTCCACGTCAGATGGTTTATCTCTGGTCTTATGTCGTGTGGGAGTGAGGGGGGGGGGAGGGGGGAGACAGGGGGGGCAAGGGGGGGAGGGGAAATACGTCACTTTTACAATAAAATCGGTGATTGGGTTCTTCAGTGTCTTTCTTGGGTCCTTCAGTCGAAGACTTCCAGCTGAATGAAATCACACGGCGTCATACGAGAAGTAAGTTATACAGTGAGGCACTTGTGTGAGTGGCAACGCTCGGGAAGTACGCATGTGTGCATGTGCGCAGGTACGCATGTACGTATGTACGCATGTACGCATGTACGTATGACGCATGTACGTATGTGCGCATGTACGCATGTACGTATGTACGCATGTACGTATGTACGCATGTACGTATGTACACATGTATGTATGTACGCATGTACGTATGTACGCATGTACACATGCACGTATGTACGCATGTACGCATGTACGTGTGTACGTATGTACGCATGTACGCATGTACGTGTGTACGTATGTACGCATGTGCGCATGTATGCATGTACGCATGTAAACCTGTCCCCCACCTCTTCGATCGTAATACCTTTTTTAATTTTTGTATTTTATTTTATTTTATTTTATTTTATTTTATTTTATTTTATTTTATTTCATCTTATTTCATTTCATTTCATTTCATTTCATTTCATTTTATTTTATTTTATTTTATTTTATTTTGTATTTGTTTTCTGTTTCTTCTCGGGTTCGTTGTCTCTCCGGTTCCTGGAGAAGCGATTAATGTCTCTCCGCCTCAAGTAGGTTATTGTCTCTTTGATGACGAAGGAGATATTGATGAGTTTGTAGAATTTAAGAAAATATACATATACGTAAACATATACATATGCATATACATATACATATACATATGCATATACATACATATACATATACATATGCATATACATATACATAAACATATACATATGCATATGCATATAAATATACATATACATATACATATACATATAAATATACATATACATATACGTATATACATATACATATACATATACATATACATTTACATATACATATGAATATACATATACATATACATGTACATATACATATACACATACATATACATATACATATACATATACCTATACATATAAATATACATATACATATACATATACATTTACATATACAAATACATATACATGTACATGTGTATATATACGTACACACACACACACACACACACACACACACACACACACACACACACACACACATACATGAAAACTGAATATGCATATGTACATATGCATATACATATACATATGCACATACGCATGAACATATATAAACATATACATACGTACATGCACATATACATATACACATATATACACATATCTGAACAAAAATGAACATTACATTTTACTATGATATACCTTGTTTTCATTAATATAAGTGCTTTTACATGTTATGTATTAAAATGTAGTTATACATTTATGCATACTAACTTTATATTCATTAGTTTATCTATTTCTCTTTCCGTCTGTCTGTCTGTCTATTTGTCTGTCATTGTCCCTGTGACTCTGTCTCTCTCTCTGTCTTCGTATGTCTTTATATGTCTGTCTGTCTTTGTATGTCTGTCTCTGTATGTCTGTCTGTCTCTCTGTCTGTTTGTCTCTCTCCCTTTGCGCCAAGTGTGTATGTATGTGCGTATGTGTACGTATGTATTTCACCATGGTCTTTGGATCACGTGTTGGACTCGTGATCGACAGCTGTTTCCCTCCCGGAAGAGAGCTCAGGCCTCGTATGACCGATCTATGGGTAATGCTGTCACCTTTCACGCACACGCACACACACACCCAACTCCCCTCCCACGAGAGTTGAAGTAACGACTCGTAGCGCAGCGTTACTGAAATTATTTCAGACCTGGGCAGGACTCGAACCCGGATCGCCGTAGTGACAGTCGGACACTCTACCAACTGCGCCACCGAGTCGAGTGTGTGTGTGTGTGTGTGTGTGTGTGTGTGTGCGCGCGCGTGTATGTGTGCGTGTGTGTGTGTGCGTGCGTGCGTGTGTGTGCGTATGTGTGTGCGTATGTGTGTATGCATGCATACTTTTGTACGCACTAGGGGAGTACCACATGGATTGCTATGACATCCACTAAACAAAGAATGAGAAAGAGATAGATAGAAAGAAAGAGAAAGAAAGAAAGAAAGAGAGAGAGAGAGAGAGAGAGAGAGAGAGAGAGAGAGAGAGAGAGAGAGAGAGAGAGAGAGAGAGAGAGAGAGAGAGAGAGAGAGAGAGAGAGAAAGAGAAAGAGAAAGAGAAAGAGAGAGAGAGAGAGAGAGAGAGAGAGAGAGAGAGAGAGAGAGAGAGAGAGAGAGAGAGAGAGAGAGAGAGAGAGAGAGAGAGAGAGAGAGAGAGAGAGAGAGAGAGAGAGAGAGAGAGGGAGGGAGAGGGAGGGAAGGGGGAGTGGGAGGGAGACAAAAGCCTTGTTGATGAAGCCAGGCCAGACTTTATGACCCGAGTCCTCAGCCTCTCATGTCAGGTCGTTAGCACCAAGAGGTACAAAATACAATAAAATGCAACATTTCTAACATTTGACGTGCCAATCAGGAATCTTCCCTCCCCCCCCTCTCTCTCTCTCTCTCTCTCTCTATTTCTCTTCTTGGAGACAACAAGAGAACGGAGAGCGATTAGAAATTGACAGTAATTATTATTTTGGAAATGGACATGAATATGAAAGAAAAAATCTGCGTGATTCTGGTCATTAGGGGTGCCACTCAAGTCTTTAAAATACAGGTGCTATAACATGTACGTTGTCAGTTCCCTGTGGACAGGGTGAGGTGGGAGGGGGAAGGGGAGGGGGAGGAGGAAGGGCAGGGGGAGTAATTAGGGTGCCATCGTTTGTTTACTGGTTAGGGTGAGGGTGAGGGTGGAGGGGGGAGGGGGAGGGTGAAGGGGAGAGTGAGAGGGGAGGGTGAGAGGAGAGGGTGAGGGGGAAGGGTGAAGGGAAAGGGGAGAGGGGAAGGGGGAGAGGGGAAGGGGGAGGACTAACTAAGAATTTGACATCTGTATACTGGTTATAGGGGGTAAGGGTGAGGGAGGTAAGGGTGAGGGGGGAAGGGTGAGGGGGGAAGGGGGAGGGGAAGGGGGAGAGGGGAAGGGGGAGAGGTGAAGGGGGAGAGGGGACGGGGGAGAGGAGGGGGGCTAACTAAGTATTTGACATCTGTTTACTGGTTGATCCACAAACCGTCCTTTATCTGTCAACAACAAGCATTAGACTAATTTGTATAACGACTATTAACAACTGGGGACCACAGTGATTTTGACGAAAATAACAGGAGGTTATTGGGCCGTTAGAGTTATTGGGCCAAGTGGATCAAATACTGATCCGTTTTTTTGTTCGGCTATTATACCAACCGAGGTCAAATTGGCCATTAGTCGAGAGATTGGAAATTGAGCTTATCCACCCCGAACCTCGCTTGAAGCATCATCCAGGTTTATACTTGGGCTCATCTATGCAGGGTAATGGTAATCCTGTGGTGATGGTGTGTGTGTGTTTGTGTGTGTGTGTGTGTGTGTGTGTGTGTGTGTGTGTGTGTGTGTGTGTGTGTGTGTGTGTGTGTGTGTGTGTGTGTGTGTGTGTGTGTGTGTGTGTGTGTGTGTGGGTGGGTGTGTGGGTGGATGGGTGCGGGTGTTTATCAATGTGTTCTACTGCGTAAGGCAATTAGGTTAGCGATAGAGTGTAAACATGTTGTCCAGGATTCATTGGAATACAACACACACACACACACACACACACACACACACACACACACACACACACACACACACACACACACACACACACACACACACACACACTCACACACACACACATATATATATATATATATATATATATATATATATATATATATGTATATATATATATATGTATATATATATATATATATACAAATATATGTATATATATACATATACATATGCATATACATATACATATGCATATACATATACATAAGAACATAAGGACATAAGAATAAAGGAGACTGCAAGAGACCATAAGGTCTACACTAGGCAGCTCCGTATCAATCACCACCTGTCGTCCCCATCCATAAAGTTGTCTAATCGTTTTTTAAAACAACTGATAGTTTCAGCGCTTACTACATGGTTACTAAGTTTATTCCATTCATCGACCACCCTATTAGTAAACCAATTCTTGCCTATTTCCTTCTTAAATCTAAATTTGTCCAGTTTATACCCATTACTGCGAGTCCTGCCCTGTTGTTTTATTATGATGGCCTTTTTTGCATCTCCCTTGTTATAGCCTTTGATCTACTTGAACACTTCTATTAGATCACCCCGCACTCTGCGTCTTTCCAGAGAGTGTAAGTTTAGGTGTCTAAGCCTCTCTTCGTAAGGCAAATTTCCGAGTCCATGTATCATTTTGGTCATTCTTCTCTGTACTGATTCTAGTGAATTTATGTCCATTCTGTAGGACGGAGACCAAAACTGTACCGCATAGTCAAGGATGGGCCTAACTATCGCTAGATAGAGTTAAATAATTACCTCTGCACTTCTATTCGTTACCGTCCTAGCAATGAAACCTAATGCACTGTTAGCTTTATTTCTGGTGCTAATGCACTGCTTCCTGGTTTTAAGGTCCGGACTCACCAGAACTCCAAAGTTCCTCTCGCACTCAGGTTTTTCTAAAAACGTGTTATCTAAGATGTATCTATTTTTGGGGTTGTGTATCCCTAAGTTTAACACGCTACACTTAGAGATGTTGAAGTTCATTTGCCATTTCTCCGACCATGTTAACAATTTATTAAGATCATATACATATACATCTTTTTTCAACCACAAATCACTTTTAATTCCATGCCATCGCAGTCGAGACTGAAGAATCGCTCGATGGAGACATCCGTTGGAAATTGAAACGTGGACGAGCCGAGGATTCGAACCCAGCTAACCCGTAACAAAGTTACAGTGACTTAAACCAATACGCTATCTCTTGATAGCGTATTGGTTTAAGTCACTATAACTTTGTTACGGGTTAGCTGGGTTCGAATCCTCGGCTCGTCTACGTTTCAATTTCCAACGGATGTCTCCATCGAGCGATTCTTCAGTCGCGACTGCGATGGTATGGAATTAAAAGTGATTTGTGGCTGAAAAAAGATATTAATTGATCACTGGAAACCATTCAGTGTACATGTATATACATATACATACACATATACCAAAAGTCTTTTTCACCCTTATAATGGGGTGACTGAATTGAAACATACACCCACCCTACACCCATAACTCACCCCACACCCATCCAACATCCATTCGTTGCCCTCATTCCATCTTAGCACCTCGTGGATGAAGAAGGGCCATCCCTGACTTTAGCCACACTGTTCGGGTCAAAGGCAGTGCAGTAAGACACAGCACTTCGACAGTATGGCCCAACAACTGGACGTGGTTTATCCCCATCGCTGGGGCCGTCATCAGTGGCATTTGCTTAGTTGTGGGTTCGAATCTCGCACTCCTCTTTGACTCCCAGCAGTGACTGTTGATTATTTGCCCTAGCAGTCCTAGCACATAGGGTAAGGGTGACGGCTTTGGTAGCAGATATTCAGCGTCTCCTGGCGTGGGTTCCTCACTTTTTTTTTTTTTTTTTAATAAAAGACCAGGTGGCCGAGGCGAGTATACTCCTCAGAAACTCCCAATGACCGTCTCCCATTGCGGCGGAATTCTTTGAAGATAAAATCTTTGTTTATCTCGAGGAGGTCGAAGGTCTTTC
>NC_134806.1:1835130-1837630 GCF_046742065.1 Oratosquilla oratoria | reverse complement strand
GGCCAGCCTTCCCTTACTTTTCTCCCCTCCCCCTCCCCCTCCCCCTTCTCCCCTCCCCTTGCCTCTCTCTTCTCCCCTCCCCCTTCCCCCTCCCCTCTCCCCTCAGTCTCCTCTCTCCCCCTTCTCCCCTCTCCCCCTCTACCCTCCTCCTTCTCCCCTCCCTTTTCCCCCTCCTCCTTCTCCCCTTCCCCCTTCCCCTTCTCCCCTCTCCCTCCCCCTTCCCCCTCCTCCTCTCCTCCCCTTCTTCCCTCTCCCTTCCCTCTCCCCTCTCCCCTTCCCCTCCCCCCTCCCCCTTCTCCCCTCTCCCTCCCCCTTCCCCCCCTTTTATAAAGGAGGTGATTAAACCCTTTGTACGTGTGTACGTTAGTTACCGACGTGTCTCGCTCAATTCAACGTTTTATTTCTTTGGGTCTGGTGCCGCAATATTGAATTCGTATGGCGTCAATAGAAACACTGGATCCGCCCTTTCTAATTACGAATGGAACTAACGTAAAAATAGATGAACATATAAATAACTAAGTAGATAAATAACTAAACAAATAAATAATAAACAAATTGATAAGTAAATAAATGAATAAATGAATAGATGAATGAATAAATAGGTAAAAAATAGATAAATAAAAATAGAAATATACAAACGAAAAAATGAACAATTAAATGAAAAATAAACAAATAAGTAAATGTATAAAGAATAAATGCTGATTGAAAAAATAAACGAATAAATAGATCAACAAATAAAATGAATAAATAAGACGAACAAATAATATGATTAAATAAACAAATAATAGAATGAGTAGACAAAATGAATGAATAACTAAATAAAATCAATAGAAAATGAAAAATTAAATTAATAGATAAATAAATGAATAGAATAAACAGATAAATGGACAAATATAATGAATAAATGAATAAATAAATCAATAGATAAAAAAACGAATAAAATGAACAAATAAAACAAATAAATAAGTAAGTAAATCAAATGAATAAATAAATTAATAAAATAGTTAAATGAACAAATAGAATGAATAAATGAATAAATAGATCAATAAACTGAATAGATAAAATGAGAAAATTAAATTAGTAAATAAATGAATAAATGATATATAGAATTGAAAAATGAGTAGATAAAATTTATAAATAAAATGAACGAATTAAACGAATAACTCAATGGTGAATAAAATTAATCACAACTAAAATGAATTAATAGAATGAACAAATAAAATGAATAAATATATGGATAAATAAAATCAATATATAAAATGAACAAATAAATTGAACAAATTAAATGGACAAATGAAATGAATAAATAAAATAAACAAATAAATAAATAAACAAATAAATTAAACCAATAAAATAAACAAATAAAATGAAGAAATAAAATGAATAAATAAAATGAACAAATAAAATGAATAAATAAAATAAACAAATAAATAAATAAACAAATAAATTAAATCAATAAAATGAACAAATAAAATGAACAAATGAAATGAATAAATAAACAAATTAATAAAACGAATAAATAAAACGAACAAATAAAATGAATGAATGAATAAACAAATAAAACGAATAAATCAAATGAATAAATAAATAACTAATCAATGACACAACTTGCGATTTCATAACTCGAACGAATCCGTAACTCGAACGAATTCGTAACTCGGACGAATGCGTAACTCGAACGAATTCGTAACTCGAACGAACTCGTAACTCGAACAAATTCGAAACTCGAACGAATTCGAAACTCGAACGAATTCGAAACTCGAACGAATTCGTAACTCGAACGAATTCGAAACTACAAAACAGTGAGGGCCCGATTGTTTATACTCTGGTTTGTTACAGGAGATTTAATTCAGCCGTGGGCGGTACCTGGTGTGAACGAGGTCTCCACCGGTCGTGACCCCTTTTGTGGGCCGTGTGGTAAAAAAAAAAAAAAAAAAAAAAAAAAAAAAAAAAAAAAAAACGGACGAAGGCTCTTGTCGTTCTGAAATACGGTCAGGGGTTTATTTGTCTCACGTTCTTCCGTTTCCTTAGCCTTAATTAACTCTTTCAAGTGAACCATAATACTGTATAATACCAGTAATACTGTATATTATAAAATACAAACACACACACACACACACACACACACACACACACACACACACACACACACACACACACACACACACACACACACACACACACACACACACACACACACACACACACACACACACACACACACACACACAGATATATTTATATATATTAAAACATTGATATATATATATATATATATATATATATGTGTGTGTGTGTGTGTGTGTGTGTGTGTGTGTGTGTATTACTACATTGATACACACACACTCACACACACACACACACACACACACACACACACACACACACACACACACACACACACACACACACACACACACACACACACACACACACATATATATATATATATATATATATATATATATGTATATATATATGTGTGTATATATATATATAA
>NC_134806.1:1827630-1830130 GCF_046742065.1 Oratosquilla oratoria | reverse complement strand
GTATGTATATGTACATATGTATGTATATATGTATGTATGTATGTGTGCATATGTGTATGTGTGTATTTATGTATGGATATATGTGTGTATATGTATATGCAAGTGTGTATGTATATATGTGTATATGTATGTATGCATGTATGAATATATGTGTGTATGTATGTATGTGTATATGTGTTTATGTATGCATGTATGTATATATGTGTTTATATATGTATATATGCATGTATGAATGTATGTATGTATGTATGCATGTATGTATGCATGTATGTATGCATGTATGCATGTGTATGTATGTATGTATGTATGTATGTATGTATATATTTATGTAAGCATGTATGTATGCATGTATGTATGCATGTATGCATGTGTATGTATGTATGCATGCATGTATGTATATATGTATGCATGCATGAATGTATAATGTATGTATGCATGCATGTATATATGTGTATATGCATGTTAGTCTGTGGCTGAGAATCTTGTTAACTAGTTACCTGGAGATAAAATAACGGGTTTTCCTACGATATACTGCAGCGATATCGTACTTAGTATGATGTACTATTGCAATATCGTGACGACATATTATTAGGATATTGCGTTATGTACGATATTGTGCCAATGATAAAAAATCTACAAATTTTTCCTCTAATGAAATAATTATCTTTTTCTGTTTGTCATTTAAGTCATTTATGTATATCTCCGTGATTATTTGGTATTTTTATTTTCGTTCTAGGATAAACTAGGACGAAAACTAGTATATCAGCTTATCCTATGTCATATATTTTGATGTTTATCTTTGTTTTTTCTTTTAATTTTTCCTGTATACTACAATTAGGTAAACACACAAACCCACATAAACACATATACACCCCTACATACTCACACAGAGTAGTGGATGTCTGGAGCAAATTGAACGAAACAATAGCGTATTGAACGAAACAATAGCGTGTGCAAACGCCATATAAGAATTTAAAAACAAACTAGATGCTGAGAGCTACAAAGACGGGTTACTACGAGCATAGCTCCCCTTCCCGTATAATACAACTAGGTATAATGCAACTAGGTTAAATACTTGTATACACTCAAAACTCAGCCCTGAGAAGAGAACCTCATAAATGTGGTGAGATATAGTCGTACACCTTTTCCAAGTCCATAAATCACTCTCTGCTTAAAGGTACAGAAAATCACGAATGTTTGCATCGAGATTGTTGAGGAAAACTCACCAATATCTTTATACATCTATTTCCTTCTTATCCACACCTATAAAGACTGAAATAGAATTGGAATTATATTCTAGAATAGTCTTAGAAGCCTCTGATCTCACTCGAACTGGTTTAGTTGAGTTTAGTTATTTGTTGAAATGTAGTTAACTTTAATAAGTTAACTAGGGGGCGATTGTAGACAAAGATATCTCCCACTCCAGCTCCCGTTTAGTGATAGAATCTAAGATTTAACTTCATTTGTCGTTCTTAGTTAGCTAACCAAAACATATCAGGCTCTAGCGTAAAAAAAAAAAAATCTTGGGTCCACTCTAAAATTCAACAAGGTGTTACACAACTTATTTGTGTGTCTCACGCCACAGAATCAACTTATGAATTTTAGTTGAAAATATCGTTGAGATGGATGGACTGACTGTGAGGAAAAAGAAAGAAATGTGAGGTAAGGTATACCTACAAGAAAGTTGCCGACCTGAAGTACACATACATGTACACACATACACACACACACCACACACACACACACACACACACACACACACACACACACACACACACACACACACACACACACACACACACACACACACACACACACATATATATATATATATATATATATATAAGCAAGGCACTGGAAACGAAATATTTATCGAGAGCATATAAAGAGTGCAAGATTTATTGAATTTGAATTAAATTATCATAGAAGAAACAAAGGAGAGATATGAGACTCAAATTTGTAAAACACAATTCTATAAATACGAAAAACCACCCGAACAGACACTTGTGGAGCAGTAAAAATAAAAAAAGAAAAGAAAAGGAAAAAGAATTACCAAAACAAAACACGGTCGCACACAAACACACAGAGCATAAACACGTACAAAGGCAAGGAAACGAGAAGACAATAAAAAAAACCGAAACCTATAAAAAACAAAGGCACAGCAGAAAAAAAAAAGAAAAAAAAACACGGGCTCATGCAGCACACAAACACAAAAGCACGCGCAAGCAGTAATAACAGTTTTTCAAGGCATAGAATAAACACGGGTTAATAGATTGCACACGGGGCTGGGCCCACGGTATGATGGGCGGGCACCTTGCTACGAAATATCACGCTCATTACATCGACTACTTGCGCGCGCAAACTGCTGCAATTCGCCCGTGCAACATAACTACTCAAAGCACAGCAGATTACAATGCAACAAAGGCCGTGTCCCCAGAAATTATACTACGTCTATAACCTGAGTCTAGCAATTGTGATGGTGGTGGTGGTGGTGATGATG
>NC_134806.1:1815130-1820130 GCF_046742065.1 Oratosquilla oratoria | reverse complement strand
AACAAATTAATAAAAATGAATAAACAAATGAAAAAAAAATAGATAAATGAAAATAAATTAATAAAAAAATAGATAAATAGATAAATAAATAAATAAACAGACAAATAAGTAAATGAATAAATGCAATAATAAATAAACACATAAACAAATAAATAAATGATAATACAAATACACAAATAAAAATTAATTAACAAATAAATAGGCAAATGAATGATTAAATAATAATGCATAAAGATAAATAGAATAATGAATAGATGAATTAATAGATAAATTAACAAAATCATAAAAAGATGACCAAATAAAAAAATGAATAGATAAACGAATAAATATATGAATAAATAAAAATGTATAATGCTAAACAAATAAACGAATAAATAGATTAATTAATAAACGAATAAATAAAAACATATAATGATATAAAATAAACGAATAAATAGAGAAATGAATAAGAATCTGTCTATATGTACTAAGGGAAATAGACAATTGAAAGACTCGTACTTACTTCCACCCAATCCATTCCCATCCACCAGTTCCTCGAGAAGTGGTGGATAGTGTCCTCTCCACTATGTAAGACACATCTTGTGGAGAGGACACTATTCCTCCTCCTCTCCACAACACAAGGTGTGTCAGAAATAAACACCATCGCACTGGCTTAAACAAAGCCCGTAGGAGTGATACTTCACAAAAAAAAAAAAAAAAAAAAAAAAAAAAAAAAAAAAAAAAAAAAAAAAAAAAAAAAAAAAAAAAAAAAAAACCACTTACCCCCCCCTTCTCATCTTAGCTTCTCATGGATGACGGGTCATCCCTGTTCCTCGCCCACTACCCAGGTCAGAAGATTTGGGTTAAAAAAAAAAAAAAAAAAAAATCGAAATTTGACCTCCGCTCCCAACCTTCTTGTATTTTTTTTTTTGTTTTTTCCGAAGTCAAAATTCCTCATCTTCTTCGACTTCGTGTAGTTCCTCCCGAAGCAAACTCTCATCTTGAGGTTCTTTACCTTCTCATTTGTCTTTTTGTCTCCTCCTGTCTTCCTTTTATCTCTTCTCCCTCCTTCTCCTCTTCCTCTTCCTCTTCCTCCTCTTCTATTTTTCTCTTTTGTTGATCCTTTTTTCTTTTCCAACTCCAATTTCAACTTGGTCCTTTCATCCCCTTTTTCAACAACTCATCATATTCCTCCCCCTTTATTTCGCGTCCTCCTCTTCCTCCTCCTCTTCCTCCTCCTCGCCTGCCTCATCGTCAGATCTCCCCTCACCACCTCCCCTCTTCCCTCACCTCGTCTCCCCTCTTTTTTATTTTTCTTTATTTTATTTTTTTCAATTTGGTGTTCCTTTGAGCAGCAGCTTCTTTCTCTTCCTTCTCTTCTTCTCCTTCTTCCTCTTCTTCTTTCTCTTCGCTCTCTTCTTCCTCCTCTTTTTCTTCTTCCTCCTCTTTCTCTTCTTCTTCCTACTCCTCCTCCTCCTCTTCCTCCTCGTCCTCTTCTTCCTCCTCTTTCTCTTCTTCTTTCTCCTTCTCTTCTTCCTCCTCCTTCTCCTCTTCCTCATCCACACTCACACGCACCCCCCACATACACACACACACACACACACACACACACACACACACACACACACACACACACACACACACACACACACACACACACAATCACACACAAGTGATATGATTACAGTGTTCAGATCACTAATGGGGATATATTACATTGACAGAAGAGATCTACTGATTAAAGATGGGAGGACTTTAAGAAGTCATAGAATTAAATTAATAAAGACCACATGTCGCAAGTATGTGAAGAAATACAGTCTTCCACATAGACGTATAAGCATGTGGAATAGCTCAGAAGGTGGTATAGCCCAAGCTCAAACAACATATGCGCTGAAATCTAGATATGATAATTGGAAATCAAGAATACAGATTAAGTTGCGAGTGTACGTGAATCTGAGTCTAGGTAGGATAGAAAATTAGAGAAGAGGACCCGACGGGACCCGACGAGTGTTGCTCCTTTCCTGAATGCTACAATTAGGTAAACACACACATACACACACACACACACACACACACACACACACACACACACACACACACACACACACACACACACACACACACACACACACACACACACACACACACACGTACACAAAGCAAATTAGAAGAAAAACATTTGTCTAATTATATATTCTCCACTCCAAGCAATCACTGAAGAAAAACTCAGGTGGTCTGATTGACACCAGCTTTTTTCCAGCTGTGGAGACCAGCTGTATGCTGTGAATAGATGGCCAAAGCTGGCAGAGACCATTGCATGTTCCCACATGTCTACACATAGCCTTATCCTCATCATTATCTTCATCCTTATCCTCATCCTTATTCTCATCCTTATCCTCATCCTCATCCTTATCCTCATCCTTATCCTTATCCTCATCCTCACCCTTATCCTCATCCTCATCCTTATCATCATCCTTATGCTCATCCTCATCCTTATCCTCATCCTTATCCTCATCCTTATTCTCATCCTCATCCTTATCCTCATCCTTATTCTCATCCTTATCCTCACCCTTATTCTCATCTTTATCCTCATCCTTATCCTCATCCTTATCCTCATCTTTATCATCATCCTTATACTCATCCTTGTCCCCATCTTTATCCTCATCCTTATCTTCATCCTTATCCTCACCGCCTCCTCTCTCTTTTCTTCCTACTGCTCCTCTTCCTTCTCTTGTTCCACGTCCTCCTCTTCCCTCTCTTGTTCTTCTTCATCTTCTTTCTCTTCTTTTTCTTGTTCCTCCTCCTCTTCCTTCTCTTCTACCTCCTCATCTTCCTTCTGTTGTACCTCCTCATCTTCCTTCTGTTGTACCTCCTCATCTTTCTTCTCTTTTTTCTCGTTCCTCCTCCTCCTCCTCGTCCTCTTCCTTCTCTTGTTCATCTTCATCTTTCTCTTCTTTCTCTTTTTCCTCCCCCTCTTCCTCTTCCTTCTCTTGTACCTCCTCATCTTCCTTCTCTTTTTCTCTTGCTCCTCCTCCTCCTTTTGCTTCTCTTGCTCATCTTCATCTTCTTTCTCTTCTTCCTCTTGTTCCTCCTCCTCTTCCTCTTCCTCTTCCTTCTCTTGTTCCTCCTCATCTTTTTCCATCTATTATACCTAGTTTTAAGTTCGGTAATGGCTAAACCTTGGTTTGTTTCCTCTTCCAGTTTTTCTAAGAAAAGACGCATCTCTATAGAGAACTGTGTTTCTTGATATCCTTTATATTTCCGGAAGGCCCGAGTCTTCGTAAGGGCTGAGTCTCCGGAAGGTCCAAGTCTTCGTAAGGTCCGAGTGTTCCGAAGGTCCGAGCGTGCGGAAGGTCCGAGTCTCCAGAAGTTCTCAGTGTCCGGGATGTCTGAGTCTCCGGAAGGTCCGAGTCTGGAAGGTTGGGTCTGGAAGGTCCAAGTTTGGAAGGTCTAAAACTCCGGAAGGTCTGAGTATCTGAAGGGTCAGAGTCTCTGTAAGAACAGAATCTCTGGAAGGTCCGAGTCTATGGAAGGTCCGAGTCTATGGAAGGTCTGAGTCTGGAAGGTCTGAATCTGAAAAGTCTGAGTCCGGAAGGTCGGAGTTCGAAAGGTCAACGTCATCGGAACGTCCGAGTCTGGAAGGTCGGGCTCCAGAAGATCGGGGTCTGGAAGGTCGGAGTGACCCGAAGGTCTTAATCTACGCAAAGTCAACGTCATCAGAAGGTCGATGACTTCGGAAGACCCAAATTTGGAAAGTCCAATTATGGAAGGTCGGAGTCTGGAAAATCCGAATTTGGAAGGTCTGAATTCGGAAGTTCCGAGTCTCTGGAAGGTTAAGGCCCTAATTTGGAAGGTCCGAATTTGGAAGGTCCAAATTTGGAAGGCCGGAGTCCTGGAAGGCCTAAGTATAATAGAAGGTCAACGTCAGGAGTGTCTGGAAGGTCAGAGACTGGAAGGTCCCCGGCTCTTCTTTGTCATCAACTTCTGGAACATTCTTGGTCTACTTTCCTGTTTGTTCCGAGTTCGTTGAAAGGAGGAGAATCTCCAAAAGACTTCTTCTTCGTTCGAAGTCTTCAGACAAACGAAGAACCTTTTCTTAGGTTCCTCGAAGTCTGAGGTCCAAGAACACAGAGGACTTTTTTTTTTTGTGATATTTATTTACTTCACAGTACGTAGCCCAAGTACGCTAATGAGATTTTTCTGATTTTGATTTAATTTTCAAATCTATTTTTAATTTCTTATATATTTTTTCTAACAAAATTATATTTGCTTACTTCAAAATTTGAGATTCATCAGTACCATTATTTTTTTTTTTTTTTGGTAAACAAAATAATATTCATTGACTTTGCACTTTGTAGTGTTGGTGGCTTCGGCCGCAGTGAAAGGATTTCTGGTTAATTTCTACTTATCTCGAGCATATAAATGGTCCGAGTTCTTTCCCTCAAGAACTCTTTAATAAGGGGACGGTTTCATTTAGCCGAGTGACGTTCTTAAGCTTGAAATTTTTAAATGAAAATAGAAAATATGTTTCCAAAGGTGAGAGAGTATGCTCCTTTATGAATTTTTTGAAAAAAAAAGAGAGAAAAGAGTGAGAGAAAAGAGTGAGAGAGAAAAGAGTGAAAGAAAATAGATATAGAAAGAGGAAGAAAGAGTAATAAAGAGAGAGAAAATAGAGAGAGAAAACAAAGAGGCCGAAAGGAAAATAGACGAAGAAGGAGAACGCGAAAAAAAGGGAAGAAAGGGGGATCGTAGGCGAGAGAGAGAGAGAGAGAGAGAGAGAGAGAGAGAGAGAGAGAGAGAGAGAGAGAGAGAGAGAGAGAGAGAGAGAGGGAGAGGGAGAGGGAGAGGGAGAGGAGGATGGAATATCGCGAACTGGAAAGTGGATACGGCAGAGAAGGACGGCGAGGAAAAAAAGATGCGCAGAAGGTAAAGTGATAATACGAAGCGAGGGAAGAGAAGAAAAGGGAGGAGGAAGAAATGGAAGAGGAGGATGAAGAAGAAGAGAAAGAGGGAGGAGGATG
>NC_134806.1:1807630-1810130 GCF_046742065.1 Oratosquilla oratoria | reverse complement strand
CATCTGGTACTGGATTCCAATCTCTCCCTGTCGCTCTCTCCCTCTTATCCTCTCCTCTCTTTCCCTCTCTCCCCTTCCTCTCTCTACCCTTCACTCTTCCCCTTCCCCTATCACTCTCTCCTCTCTTTCCCTCTCCCCGTCCCTCTCTTTCCCTCTCCTCCCTCTCTCTTACCTCCCTTCCCTTCTATCTGCTCTTTCCCCCTCCCTCTCTCTCTCTCTCTCTCTCTCTCTTTCTCTCTCTCTCTCTCTCTCTCTCTCTCTCTCTCTCTCTCTCTTTCCCTTATCTCTCACACTATTCCCTGTCTCTTCCCTTTCCCCTCTTCCCCCCCCACTCTTCCACCTCCCCTCTATTACTCCACCCCTCAATTCCATTTCCCCTCTTTTCCCCTCCACCTTGCCTTCCTCTCATTCCAATTCTCTTCTCCTTAACCGCCTCTCTCTTTCCCCTCACTCTCTCTCTCTCTCTCTCTGAACCCTCTCTATTCTTCTCTTAAAGCTCTCTCCTCTCCTCTCACTCCACATCAACCTCCCCTCTTTTCCTCTCTTCCTCCACATCCTCCTCTCCCTCTCTCCCCTCTCCCTCCACATCCCCCTTCCCCTCTCTCCCCCTCTTCTCTCTGAACCTTCTCTCTCCTGTCCTCCCCTCCACCTGCCTCTCCCCCTCTCTCCCCCCTCTCCCCCCTTCCCTTGATTCCTAATTGTGTTCCTGGTTGCGGACATTCCTGGTCCTCCTCCTCCCGCCCTCCATCACCCTCCACTCCCACTCAGTTCCCCTCTGCCTTGTCTCAACATTCAATGAGATTTCTTTCTCACGTTGTCTTCCCTCCTCCTCCTCCTCCTCCTCCTCCTCTTCCTCTTCCTCCTCCTCTTCCTCCTTTTCCTCCTCTTCCTTCTCCTCTTCCACCTCTTGTTTGTCCTCTTCCTCCGCCTCCTCCTTTTCCTCCTCTTGTTTGTCCTCTTCCTCCTCCTTCTCCTTTTCCTCTTCTTCCTCTTCCTCCTCCTTCTCCTTTTCCTCTTCTTCCTCTTCCTCCTCCTTCTCGTCCTCCTCCTCCTCCTCCTCCTCTTGCTTGCCCTCCCTTCTCCTCCTCCTCCTCTTCCTATTCCTTCTTTTCCTCTTCCTCAACTTTCCTTCTTTCTCTTCCTCCTCCTTCTCCTCCTCCACCTCTTCATCTTCTTCCTCTTCCTAGTCCTCTTCTTCCTCTTCCTCTTCCTCTTCGTCCTCCTCTTCCTTTTCCTCCTCCTGTTCCCCACCTACAACGAGGCGAGCTCCAAATTAAAAAGGGGCTAATTTTCTTTCCTCCTCCTTCTCTTCCTCCTCCTCCTACTCTTCCTCTTCTTCCTCTTCTTCGTCTTCCTCTTCTCCACCTACAAAGAGGGCTTTCCAGATTTTAGTTTGGAAAAAAGGGGTCAATTTGCCCTTTAAGAATATCTTTTCCCCTTTTGGGGAACAAAGAGAAACTTAAAAAAAAGAAAAGAAAAAATCTCCCGTTTCCAAAAAACTTCGTCATGTTTCAGAAACTTTCGTTCAATTTTCGGAACGATTTCGCCTCTTTGGAAACGGCTTATCCACTCACGAGGCGTCTCGCCCAGTTCCGACTCATCTCATTAATTTTCAAAATATTTCGCTCACTTCCGGAAACTTTCGGTCCCGATCAGAACGTTTCGTTCAAACGTTCCAGAAGTTTAGTTCGGTTTTGGAACGCTCAATTTGGGTTTTTGAAATGAGGTTCTCTTCTATATAAAAAAAGCCACATAATTTTGAGAAACATTGATAATAAAAAGAAAAATATTGTTCATTTTGTTTATGTGTTTATACAATTTATTGTCTAAATTTAATCTTATTCATTTATTCATTTATATTATTTTATTTCACTTATCTATTCGCCTTTATTTATGTATTTATGTATTCATCTATTTATTTACTTTATCTAATTCTATGTATTATGTTTATATATAATTTTATTTATCTATCTTTATTATGATTTTTTTTTAAAAGGAATTTCAGTTTTAGTAAAGCATTCAGACTCAATTTCTGTATTTCTCTTTCAATTTCGGAAAGGTATTCTCCACTTCAAGAACCACTGGAAAGGGGGTTGAACTCGTTTCCAAAGAGGTTTAAACCACTACAAGAGGATCTAACTCTTTTCTAAGAGGTTTGACCCTGGAGAGGGGATTAGTATCTTTTACAAAAAAAAAAAAAAAAAAATAAAAAATAAAAAAAAATAATAATAAAATAAATAAAATAAAATAAATAAACAAATATATAAATAAGTAAATAAATAAATAAATAAAAATAAAATAAAATAAAATAAAATAAAATAGAATAAAATAAGATGAAATAAGAATAGAAATAAAGATAAAAATAAGATAAAATAAAACAAAATAAAATAAAATAAAATAAAATAGAATAAAATAAGATAAGATAAAGATTATTCACTGGAAGATGATTAAATCATTTTGTAAATAATTTATCCATTATATAGGATAAATTAGGAAAAAT
>NC_134806.1:1797630-1800130 GCF_046742065.1 Oratosquilla oratoria | reverse complement strand
CTATCTCTATCTTACTCTCTATCTCTATCTCTGTCTTTATTTCTATCTCTCTTCATCTATATATACCTATTTTTCTATCTCTGTTTCTCTATATCATTGTCTTTATATCAGTATCTATATCTACATATATCTATATTCATATGTCTATCCCCCTTTATATATTTATCTATCTACATATCTATCTATCTATCTATATCTATATCTATATCTATCTATCTATCTATATATATATATCTTTCTATCTAATCCCTAACTCTACCTCTCTATCTCTATCTCTACCGATTACTCTATCTCTTTTTATTCATATCTCTATCTACATATCTCATTCTACCTATATATCTATCTTTCTCTCTATCTCTATTTCTGTCTTCAATGATATCTCTATCTCTTTTCATTCATATCTCTCTCTTTATCTACATATCTTTCTATCTCTGTCTCTATCTCTATCTCTCTTTCCCAATGCTCCCTTTCTTCATTATCTATTCTATATTTTCATTTTCATTTTGTCTCTCTCATCGATTTATTCAAACTCCCTCCTCCCACTCTTCCCTCTTCCCATTTCCCTCCCATTGCAATCCCTCCCGATCCCACAAGTCTCTCGCCTCTCATTCCATCCCTTTCCCACCACTGACTCCCAGTCTCCCTTTCCCATTTATCTTATCTTTATCTTTTTTCATTCTCTCTTTCTCTCCCTCTCTCTCTCTCTCTCTCTCTCTTTCTTTCTCTCTCTCTCTCTCTCTCTTTGTTTCTGTCTCTGTCTCTGTCTCTCTCTCTCTCTGTCTGTCTCTGCCTCTGTCTTTGTCTCTCTGTCTCTCTCTCTCTCTCTCTCTCTCTCTCTCTCTCTCTCTCTCTCTCTCTCTCTCTCTCTCTCTCTCTCTCTCTCTCAAAGGATTACAAAGGCGGAGCATGCCGACAGGGGAACTTTTGGTCCATATCTAGGTCGGATGCGAAAAAATCATAATAATGATGAATAAATAAATGAATAAATAAGAACTATAATAATATAAATCATAAATAAAATACATAAATAAATGCATAAGTATAGTTAATAATAAATAGGTAAATAGTAAATAATAATAAATTAACATATAACTAATAATAAATGAGAATCAAGCATTTAATAATAAACAAACGGGCAAATGATAAAACAAATAAAATGATATAAAATAAATGATTGTCGTTACAGCATCTTGCTTAGGTGTTTATCTAAATGATTCTTAAAGCTTCGAACTGAACTACATTGCACTGCCTCTGCAGGAAGTTTATTCCATTCATTAACTACACTTTTGGCGAAGTTGTTTCTACCCACTTCCAAATTAAATCTATTTCCGGACAGTTTGAGACCATTGTTTCTTGTCGGATTCTCATTCAGTGTGAACATTTTGTCACTTTTGATGTTGTCAATTCCCTTTAGAATCTTAAAGACCTATATCAAGTCACCTTTGAGTCTACGCTTTTTTAGGGAAAACAGATTCATACGTTTTAGTCGATTTTCGTATGATTTATTTTTGATATTTTGAATCAGTTTTGTGGCTCCCCGTTCTCTCTCCTTCTTTCCCTTTCTCTCTCTCTCTCTCTCTCTCTCTCTACGTCTATCCCCATTTCTCGTCCCCTCTTAGTGTGTAGTTTTCCTCTTCCTTTTACCCCTCCCTCCCCCTTCCCCCTCCTTCTCTCTTTCCCCCCTCTCTCCCTCTTTCACTCCCCCTCCCCCTCCCCCTCCCCCTCCCTCCCCCTTCCTCCCCCTTTCCCCACCCTCCCTCTCCCTCACCTCCCTCCCTTTTTCTCCCCTTCACCCTTTCCCCCCTTTCCCACTCCCTCCCCCTTTCCCCCTCCCTCCCCATTTCTCCCCTTCACCCTTTCCCCCCCTCGCTTCCGGTTTCTCCCCTCCCTCCCCTATTCTCCCCTCAGTGACCCTTCGACCCCCCTTCTCGACCCTTGGACACTCCCCCTACCCCCTCCCCCACTCCCCTACTCCCCCCCCAAAGTGTTAAGTACCGTGAAATTGTTTTGTTGGCTATTCACAGCTGCATGAATATATTGGCCTTGTCATTGCTGTATTATATTGAATTTTATTGTATTGCGCGAAGCTTCCCCCCTTCTCCCCTTCCCCCCTCTCCCCTTCCCCCCCTCACGTACATTCATGGAGTCCCCAGCGAAATGGTATGCGTGGAGTAATACAGAACTGGATGATACCATTTATACCACATTGGTATGTTACCAGCACCAAATCTGGTCAGCAGTATATCGGAAGTATTGTAATAAACAATAAAAGATAAATAAAGATGGTAAGTAATAACAATGATGATAAATGATAAGTAATCACAATGATAAATAATCATTATGATAAGTAATAATGATGATAAATGATAAGTAATAACAATGATAATAAATAATCATTATGATAAGTAATAGCAATGATAACAAATGATAAGTAATAACAAAAATGATAGATAAGTAATAACAATAATAATAAATACTAAGTAATAACAATGGTAATAAA
>NC_134806.1:1777630-1792630 GCF_046742065.1 Oratosquilla oratoria | reverse complement strand
GCTCCAGAAGGACTCCAGGACTCTAGAAGCCATGATCAACATCTGGGAGAAGAAAATGTGTCAAGCCCGGAAGCTACTGGCCATCCGGGTGCGGAGACTCTTTCCAGTTCGGGATCCGGTCAATTCGAAAACAGATATTAATCTTTTTATTTGATTACGATCACAGTCGTTCGGAGTGTCTCTGTTGTTTTGCTAATTAGTTGCTGGCGAGGCGAAATAAATACGTTACAATTACCTTTGTGATGTCGGCCAATCAATACAAGCGGCCTCGAACGTAAGACCCAATTCACGTCTCTTCTGTTGAAATCTCCTTTTTTTTTTCTATCAAGTTACAGTGTACAGGGTTAGAGTTAAGATCAAGTGATCAGAACAAACGGGTTTTGTCTATAACACCCATTTCACCTTTCTTCAATTAAAGTCTCCTTTGTATTTGTCAAGCTACAATTTTCAGGGTTATAGTTAGGTTTAAGTGATCAATACAAACGGGTTTCGAGTGTAACACCCATTTCATCTTTCTTCAGTTGAAGTCTCCCCTTTTTTTTTATCAACTTACAATATACATAGTTAGAGTTAGTTAATCCGTAGGCTGCCCTGTGAGGATGGAATGGGTGGGCGTGAATTTTATGCCTTTGTTTTTTAGCTACCTCCCTTGTAAAAGGGAAAAAGCCTTTGGTATGTATGTATATATATATATATATATATATATATGTATATAATATATATGTAAAGTTAGGCTCTCGAATGTTATACCCATTTCACCTTTCTTCAGTTAAAGTCTCCTTTGTTTTTACATTTAGGTTTACCTTCGTTTATGTTGTCTGACTAGACTATTTCTTTTTTCAGGGTATCTTGTAAGTCAATGCCTCTGTAAAGGCAACTTTATTTTGATTTGTCTAAATTTTTTTGTTCAGTTTCTTGCCATGTCTTTTTCGTAACTTATTGTAAGACAGCAATCATATCACCTCTTTCTCTTCTTTTTTTCTTCTTTCAGTTTCTTCAAAAGAAACACAAATAAATCATGCGTTAGAAAATTGCATAGCAAACCAATATTTGCAAAAAAAAAAAATCTAAAAAATATATATAAATAAACAAATAAACAAAAACAGACAAATCGATCAAAGAATAATAATACCAGAAGCACTTTCTACTTTTCTGATAAAAAATAAAAAAGTTATTCTCAAATACAGATCTATAAGGTCTTTAGCATCTAACAACAATCACTGAGATTTGAATAAAATATTATTTACAATAGAACTTCTTCATTTGGTTCACTTATTCGTTCAATTGAATTAGCTGCGAGAGCCTAAGGTTACGTGTCAATTGTTCTCAAGAACACAAGAACTCCCAATGAGAGTAATATCAAAAGTCAATTATGGAGGGGGAAGGGGGGAAAGGGGGTAGGGGGTGGAAAGGGAGGAAGAAAGAGAGGGTGAGAATGGGGAAACGAGAGATAGAGATAAAAGTATAGAGATAGATATATAGTCATAACAGAGATAGAGATAAAGATAAATAGAAAAATATATAGAGATAGCGACAGAGATATAGAGATAGTGATAGAGAAAGATAGAAATAGAGATAGATATAGATATAGAGGCAGAGACAGAAATAGAGATAGAGATAGAGATAGAGATAGATATAGAGATAGATTTATAGAGATAGAGTTATAGAGATAGAGATAGAGATATAGAGATAGAGATAGAGGTAGAGATAGAGGTAGAGAGATAGAGATATAGTAGGAGGTAGAAAGGGAGGAACAAAGTCAATACGGAAAAATAGTAATATTCCCAAATGGATGACGGACAGATTGAAACATGAGATCGGAATGAAAAGAGGATTAAAAAAAAAAAAAAAAAAAAAAAACGGGGAAACACACCTTAGATCAAGATATAACGAAATGGCAAAGCTGGTTAAAAAGAATACACGTACAGCGAAACGTAATTATGAAATTAAGGTTGCTAGCCAAGCAAGATCCAACCCAAGGGGTTTCTTTCATCTCTATAGAAAAAATAAATTAATAAATAAATATATAAATAAAGAAAGAATAGGACCAATTAAAAAACGATGAAAATTTCATAATAGAATCGGAGGAAAAAATGAGTGAGGAGTTTAACAATTATTTTCTCTCGGTGGTAACTAATGAGAGGTTAGATATAGTACCTGACTGCGATCCGATATTCAGAGGGGATGAAGAAAGTAGTCTATCTAATATCAGCATTAGTAAAGTAGTCAAGCAGATTGAAAGCTGCAAAATCCCCTGGTCCAGACGAAAATTTTCCGAGAACGCTAAAGGAGTGTAAATTGGAAATCTGCGACCAGTAGACACTGGTTTTGTGCCTACTGCTTGGAGGCAAGCAAACGTTGTTCCTGTTTTTAAGAAGGGAGATAGATCGTCTATATGCAACTGCAGGCCAATCAGTTTGACATCGGTTATAGGAAAAATGCTTGAATCAGTAATAGTAAATAGACTCAGAGAACACATCGAAAGACATAATTTAATTCGTGATTCACAGCATGGTTTCTCCAAGGGTAAGTCATGTGTGACTAATCTTCTATCCTCTTACACTAGAGTATATAAGGCGTCAGATAACAATGATAATTACGATATTATTTACCTTGACTTTAGCAAAGCGTTCGACAAGGTGCCACACCAGAGACTACTAAATAAAATCAAAGCCCATGGCATAGGAGGAAAAGTGTTAGAATGGATTAGAGCTTGGGATAGTAACAGAAAACAGCGGGTCACCATAAACGGAGTAAAATCTAGGTGAGGCAATGTTACTAGCGGGGTCCCCCAGGGCTCGGTTTTGGGTCCCTTGTCATTCATTATGTACATAAACGACGGGATAAATAGTGATGTTAGTAAGCTTGCGGACGACACTAAAATAGGACGCCTAATTAGGTCAGGAGCCGACGCAGAGATTCTGCAGGATGATCTTAACAAATTGTTCACATGGTCGGTGAAATGGCAAATGAACTTCAATATCTCTAAGTGTAGCGTATTAAACGTAGGGCTACACAACCCCGAAAATAGATACAGCTTAGATAACACGCTTCTAGAGAAAACTGAGTGCGAAAGAGACTTGGGAGTTCTAGTGAGTCCGGACCTTAAAACCAAGAAACAGTGCATTAGCGCCAGGAATAAGCTAACAGAGCATTAGGTTTCATTACTAGGACGGTAACGAATAGAAGTGCAGAGGTAATTATTAAACTCTATCTAGCGATAGTTAAACCCATCCTTTACTATGCGGTACAGTTTTGGTCTCCGTCCTACAGAATGAACATCAATTCACTAGAATCAGTACAGAGAAGAATGACCAAAATGATACATGGACTCAGAAATTTGCCTTACGAAGAGAGGCTTAGTCACCTTAACTTACACTCTCTGGAAAGACGCAGAGTGCTGGGTGATCTAATAGAGGTGTTCAAGTGGATCAAAGGCTTTAACAAGGGTGATGCAAACAAGGTTAACATATCAAAACAACAGGGCAGGACTCGCAGTAATGGTTATAAACTGGACAAATTTAGATTGAAAAAGGAAATAGGCAAGAATTGGTTTACTAATAGGGTGGTAGACGAATGGAATAAACTTAGTAACCATGTAGTAAGCGCTGAAACTATCAGTTGCTTTAAGAAACGATTAGACAACTTTATGGATGGGGATGACAGGTGGTGATGGATACGGAGCTGCCTAGTGTAGGCCTTATGGTCTCTTGCAGTCTCCTTCATTCTTATGTTCTTACAGAGCGAAGGTGAGAACAAGAGAAAGAGCGAAAGAGCAAGACATCAAGAAAACGGGAATGAAAAAAAAAAAAAATGAAAACCAACCAATTGAAGGGCGTCGTAAGTGTTATGAAGGGAACGGAGAAGTGAAGAAGAAGTGAAGAAGATTGAGGAGGAGGTGCAGGAGGAGGGACGGGAGATGAAGGAGGGAGAGGAGGAAAGGAAGGAGAGGCATAAGAGGTAAACAAGAGGTAAGAGAAGGGAAGACACGTGAGGTTGGAGATAGGAGGCCGAAGGGGTGAGGGACTGAAGGGGTGATGGGGTGAAGCGGTGATGGAGGAAGAGGTGAAGGGGTGTGAAGATGTAGGGGTGTAGATGGTGAAGTTGTGTAAGGGTTGAAGGGGTGTAATGAGTGAAGGTGTGGAAAGGGTGAAGGGGTGAAGGGGTGTAAGGGTGATGGGGTGAAGGGGTGAGGTGATATATGGATGAAGGGGTGTAAGGGTGTAGGGGTGAAGGGAATGAAGGAATGAAGGGGTGACAGGGGTGACGGGGGTGAATGGGTGGAGGAAGAAGGGGTGAAGGGGGAGGGGGAGAGGGAGTGACAGAGCGAAGGGTTATATGGGGCGTTGGGGTGTAGAGATGAAGGGGTGACGGGGTGAAGGGGTGAATGTATATAAGGGTGTAGGGTGAAGGGGTGTATGGTTTATGGGGTGAAGGGGTGATGGGGTGAAGGGGTGATGGGGTGAAGGGGTGTATGGGTGAAGAGGTGAAGGGAAAAGGGGAGGGCAGCCCAAGGATTAATTCGCTAATCCGTCATAATGAAAGTGGACACCCCACTCCCCTCCCCCTCCCCCTCCATGACATCATCTCCTTTTCTCTCTCTCTCTCTCTCTCTCTCTCTCTCTCTCTCTCTCTCTGTATGTGTGCGTGCGTATGAGTCCGTGACTGTGTGTGTATTCACTTGGTCTTTGGATCACGTGTTGGACTCGTGATCGACAGCTATTTCCCTCCTGGAAGAGAGCTCAGAGCTCGTAGGTCCGATCTATGGGTAATGCTATGACCTTGCACACACACACACCCCCAACTCCCCGCCCACGAGAGTCAGAGTAACGACCCGAGGCACAGCGATACCGAAATAATTTCGGCCCTGGGCAGGATTCGAACTGGCTACTGGGAGCACTTCTACTTCCCAGTTCAGCGCTCTACCAACTGTGTGTGTGTGTGTGTGTGTGTGTGTGTGTGTGTGTGTGTTTGTGTATGTGTGCGTATGTGTGTCTGTGTGTACGTGTGTGTGTTTGCATGTACGTGTATACGAAAACACGGGCCTTATGTGTACCATCTCAATCATACTTACAGGAAAGAAAATGAAGGTATAATGACTTCTGAAAAGTAGTTAGGAAAATAACAGTATTACGTCACTATTAAGTTAATGATACTACAATTTTTATTTGTTTAGTTTTTCCTAAGGAAAAGTAACCAGGTAATATGTGTTATATCCAGACATTCCGTGAAGATGATATTCACGTTTTGACCAGCGCTTCTGTCCGTGTGGACATTAATTCATTTATAAAATATTCAATTTTTTTTCTAATATCTTCCTGTTCCTCATTTTCCTCATCCTCCTCCACTTCCTCCTCCTCCTCCTCCTCCCTCTCTACATCTTCCTTTTCCTTCTTTTCCTTCTTCTCTACGCCTTCCTTATCCTCCTCCTCCTCCTCTTCTCCTTCTCCTTCTCTACGTCTTCCTATTCCTCCTCTTTTTCCTCCTCCTCCTCATCCTCCTCCTCCTCCACCTTCTCTAGGTCTTCTTTTTCCTCCTTTTCCTTCTTTCCTACGCCTTCCTATTCCTCCTCCTCCTCCTCCTCCTCCTCCACCTCTCCGTCGTCCTGTTCCTCCTCTTCCTCCTCCTTTTTACGCCTTCTTATTCCTACTCTTCCTTTACATCTTCCTATTTCTATTTCTTCTTTACGTCCTCCTTTTCCTCCTATTCCCCCTCCTCTTCCTCCTCCTCCTCTATGTCATCCTTTTCCTCCTCCTCCTCCTCTTCCTCCTCGTCTTCCTCCTACTCCTTCTCTATGTCTCCTCTCCCTTTTCTTCATCTTTCACTTCCTCCTCCTCCTTCTTTTGTCTTCTTATTCTTCCTCCGCCTCCTCCTCCTTCTCCTCCTCCTTCTGTACGTCTTCCAATTTCTCCTCCTCCTCCTTATGTCTTTCTGTTCCTCCTCCTCCTCTTCCTCCTTCTCTATGTCTTCCTTTTCCTCCTCTACTTCCGCTTTTCTTTTTCCTCCTCTTCCTTGCTTCCTTTACTTCTTCCTCCTCTTCCTGTCTTCCTCTAGTCTTCTTTCTTTTCTTCTTCTTCTCTGTCTCCTTCGTGTACCTCCTCCTCTTCCTCCTCCTCTACCTCCTCCTCTACCTCCTTCTCCTCTTCCTCCTCCTCTATTTCCTCTTCCTCCTCCTCTACTTCCTCCTCTAACTCCGCCTCCTCTTCCTCCTCTACTTCCCCCTCTAACTCCGCCTCCTCTTCCTCCTCTACTTCCTCCCCCTCTACCTTCTCCTCTACTTCCTCCTCCTCTACCTCTTCCTCCTTTTCGTCTTCCTTTAATATGGATAGAAGCTCTAGGAAACCAAACAACAACAACAACAACAACAACAACAACAACAACAACAACAACAACAACAACAACAACAACAACAACAACAACAACATCCTGTACAACCTCAAACATTTGAAAAACTGAGGAAAACGTTCCTCCCCCCTCTCCCCCTCTCCCCCTCTTTCCCCTCTCTCCCCCCTTTCCCCCTCTCCTCCTCCCCCTCTTCCCCCTCCCCCTCTACCTCCTTTCCCCCTCTCCTCCCTTCCTTCTCCCCCTCTCCCCCACCATTTCCCCCCTCTCCCCCCTTTTCGGAGACTCGTCAAAACAAGCCATTCCTGAGGGAATAGACTCAAATCACAGAATCCCTCGCCCTCTCCCATTCCACTCCCCTTCTATCCCACTCAACCAATCCCATCCAATTCTAACCCGTCTCATCCTACTCCCATCCCACTCTCATCCCACTCCTATTCCACTCCCATTCCACTCCCATTCCATCCCACTCTCATCTCCCTCCTATCCCACTCCTATTCTACTCCCATTCCACTCCAGTTCCATCTCACTCCCATCCCACTCCTATTCCACTCCCATCCCATTCCTATTCCACTCCCACTCTCATCTCACTCCCATCCCACTCTTTTTCCACTCTCATCTCTCTCCCATTCCACTCCCATTCCATCCCACTCTCATCTCACTCCTATACCCATTACATCCCACTCCCACTCCCACTCCCACCTCCATTCCCACTGCATCCCCCTTCCAGTTCCACTCCCACTCCCTCCATCCCGTCCAATCTCACTCCCACTCCAACAACTCCCGCTCTCTCTCTCTCTCTCTCTCTCTCTCTCTCTCTCTTCTCTCTCTCTCTCTCTCTCTCTCTCTCTCTCTCTCTCTCTCCCGCTCTTTGTCCACTCTCTTTCTCTCCCGCTCTCTTTCCATTCCCCCTCTCTCTCTCTATCTCTCTCTTTCTCTCTCTCCCACTCTCTCTCCATCTCCCCCCTCTCCTTCTCTCTCTCTCTCTCTCTCTCTCTCTCTCTCTCTCTCTCTCTCTCTCTCTCTCTCTCTCTCTCTCTCTCTCTCTCTCTCTCTCACTCGCCATTGCTCCCTACTTCCCAAACCTCGCCGGTCGTCTCTTCAATTCTATTCATCAATCGATCAATCCATCTCCACCCGTCGCCATCAATTGGGTATTCATAGTAACCCGACGCTTTCTCAATTTCTTTCTCTTTCTCTCTCTCACTCTCTCTCTTTCTCTCTCTCTCTCTCAACTATTTTTATCTTTCTTTGTTCCCCTCTCTCTTCACACACACACACACACACACACACACACACACACACACACACACACACACACACACACACACACACACACACACACACACACACACACACACACACACACACACACACACACACACACACACACACACACACACACACACACACACACACACACACACACACACACACACACACACACACACACACACACACACACACACACACACAGCAGAGACAACCACTAGATGCTTCCTTACTCTCCTCCTCTTCCTCCTCTTCCTTCTCCTCCACCTCATCTCTCCTCCTCTTTTTCTTTTCTTTCTCTTCCTCTTTCTCCTCCTCCTCCTCCTCCTCCTCTTTCTCCTCCTCCTCCTCTCTTCGCCCTCCTCTTCCTCCTCCTCCTCCTCACTCTCTACCTCTTCTTCTCTTCCTCCCTTCCTCCCTCTCCTCCTCTTCTTCCATTCCTCCCTTCCTTCTTTTCCTTCTCCTGCTCCCCTTTCTCCTCCTCCTCCCTTCCCCTCCTCCTCCTCCATTCCCTGCTCTTCTTCCTTTTCCTATGCATTTCCTCCTTCCTCCCTCCTCCTCCTCCTCCTCCTCCTCCTCCTCCTCGCTAACTCTTCCCTTCCCTCAGTTTCAAGTTTGATCAACTTGTGTCATCCCCCTCCTGCATTTCTTCCCTGTGATCCTCCCCTCCCCTCCCCTCCTCTCTCCTCCTCTCTCCTCCCCTCCCCTCCTCTCTCCTCCCCTCCCCTCCTCTCCCTTCCCCTCCCCTCCCCTCCCCTCCTCTCCCTTCTCCTCTTCTCCCCTCCTCTCCCTTCCCCTCTTCTCCCCTCCTCTCCCCTCCCCTCCCCTCCTCTCTCCTCCCCTCTCCTCCTCTCCCTTCCCCTCCCCTCCCCTCCCCTCCCTTCTCCTCTTCTCCCCTCCTCTCCCTTCCCCTCTTCTCCCCTCCTCTCCCCTCCCCTCCCCTTCTCTCCCCTCCTCTACCTTGCCCTCCCCTTCTCTTCTCTTCCCTCCCCTCCCCTCCCCTCCTCTCGTCTTCCCTCCCCTCCCCTCCCCTCCTCTCGTCTTCCCTCCCCTCCCCTCCTCTCCCCTCCCCTTCCCTTCCCTCCTCTCCCCTCCTCTTTCCTCCACTCCCCTCCCCCTTCCCCTCCTCTCCCCACCTTTCCCCTCCCCTCCCCTCCCCTCACCTCCCTCTTCCTACCCATCACCTTACTCTTCTTCCTCTTTACTCCTCCTCCTCTAACTCCCGCTCTTCTTCCTCCTCCTTCCTCTCCTCCTCTATATTACTCCACTGCGTGCTTCTTATTATGGATTCCCTCCCTCCCTCCCTCACTCACTCACTCACTCACTCACTCACTCACTCACTCTCACTCTCTCTCTCTCTCTCTCTCTCTCTCTTTCTCTCTCTCCTTCTCTCCCTATCTCTCTCTCTCTGTCGCTCTGGTTCTCTCTCTCTCTTTCTCTCTCTCTCTCTCTCTCTCTCTCTATTTCTATCCATCCCATTCCTGTCCTTTCTGTCTTTATCTATCTCTTCTATCTCTGTCATTATCTCTATAACTATGTCTCCATCTCCATCTCCATCTCTCTCTCTCTCTCTCTCTCTCTCTCTCTCTCTCTCTCTCTCTCTCTCTCTCTCTCTCTCTCTCTCTCTCTTCCCTTTCCCATATTCCATTTCCCTTCCATTAACGAGTTTGGTGCAATTCTCGCTCCCTCCTCTTCTCATTCTCTTCTTTATCTTCATTTCCCTTCCGATTTTCACACAACACTTTCCCCCCTTTCTCTCTCCCCCCTTTCTTTCTCCCCTCATTTCTTTCTCCCCCTCCTCTTTCTTCCCCTCTCTTTCTTCTCCTCCTCTTTCTCCCCTCTCTCTTTCCCTCTCTTTCTCCCCTCTTTCTCCTCTCTTTCTGTCTCCCCACCTTTCTTTCTCCCCCCTTTCTCCCCCTCTTTTTTCCTCCTCTTCCTCCCCCTCTCTTCCCCTTTGTTTTTCCTATTTCTCCCCCTCTTTCTTCTCCTCTCTTTCTCCCCTCTTTCCTCCAAGCCCTCACGTCTTTCTCCCCCTCCCCTTCCCTCCTTTCCCCCAAGTTCTCACTTGTCCCCTCTTAAATCCTCTCTTTTTCCCTCTTTTCCTCTCTTTTCCTGTGGTCATTTTCCATATTCCCCCCCCCCGTCCTCTTTTCTAGCCTCTTTTCCCCTCTTTATCTTTCTTATTTTCTCTTCCTCCGCTTTCCTTTCTCTTTATCGATTTCTCTTTCTTTGCCTAATTTTCCCCTCTTCTCCTCCCCTCTCTCTCCTTCACATCTATTTCTCTCTTTTCTTATTTTCTCATCTTTCTTCTTTTTCTTTATTCATTGCTTCATTCCTAAGCTTTCTCTCTCTCTCTTCTCTCTCATTCTCCCTCTCCCTCTCTCTCTCTCTCTCTCTCTCTCTCTCTCTCTCTCTCTCTCTCTCTCTCTCTCTCTCTCTCTCTCTCTCTCTCTCTCTCTCTCTCTCTTTCTATCTCTCTCTATCTCTCTCTCTCTATCGCTCTCCTCTCTCTCTCTCTCTCTCTCTCTCTCTCTCTCTCTCTCTCTCTCTCTCTCTCTCTCTCTCTCTCTCTCTCTCTCTCTCTCTCTCTCTCTCTCTCTCTCTCTCTCTCTCTCTATCTATCTATCTCTCCCCCTCCCTATCTCTCTCTCTCTCTCTATCTATCTCTTCCCATCCCTATCTCTCTCTCTCTTTCTCTCTCTCTCTCTTTTTCCCTGTTCCATATCCTTTCTCCTCTGTTCCTATCCATTTCCCTTGTTTTCTTTTATTTTCTTTCTCCTTTGCAATTTTCTTTTTTTTGTCTTTTTTTCTTAATCTTGTGTCGTCCTTTTCGTTTCTCCTTTTTTCTTTATCTTTCTCTTCTTTCTCATGTTCTATTTTCTTTAATTTATTTTCTTTTTATCTCTTCTTTTCTTTCTCCTCTTTTCTATTTTTCGTCGCTTTTCTTTTTCTTTCTTTCCTTTCTTTCTCTTTTTTCTTTTTCTTTTGTTTTTTCTTTTTCCTTTTTCTATGACAGTCTGCCCGGGGACGATGAGAAAGAGAAAGAGGAGGAGGAGGAGGAGGAGGAGGAAAAAGAAAATGAAGAAGAGGAAGAGGAGGAATAAGATAATGGGGATGATGATGAGGAGGAGGAAGAGGAAGAGGAGGAAGATGAAGAGGAAGACGAGGAAGAAGAGGAGGAAGAAGATGAGGAAGAAGAGGATGATGATGATGAGGAGGAGGAAGAGGAAGAGGAAGAGGAGGAAGATGAAGAGGAATAAGAAGAGGAAGATGAGGAAGAAAAGGCTGATGATGAGGAAGAGGAAGAGAAGGAAGATGAAGGGGAAGAAAAGGAAGAAGATGAGGAAGAAGAGGAAGAAAAGGATGATGACGATGATGAGGAAGAGGAAAAGGAGGAAGATGAAGAGGAAGAAGAGGAAGAAGGGGAGGAGGAAAGAGATGAGGAGGAAGAGGAGGAAGAAGAGGAGGAAGAAGAGGAGGAAAAGGAGGAAGGAGGAAGAGGAAGTTGTTGAATTTAGAGTCTGAAGTGGTTTCTACCTTCCTTACCTGTTGGTACCTTAACCCTCTCCTCTAGCTGCCTTCAGACGATTTTATTCACTTAAATATTCCCCTAATCCCCCTTATCCTCCCTAATTACCCCCTACCTCTACTTACCCCTCCCCTCCCCTCCCTTCCCCCGTCTCCCACCCTATCTTCCTTCTCCCCTTCTCCTCTCCCCCCTTCTACCTCCCCCTCTCCCCCTCTCTCCCCTCTCTCTCATTGTCCCTCAATACTGCCATCTCCTTTCCCCTCTCTCTTCTCCCCTCTCTTCTCCCCTCTCATCTCCACTCTCCTCTCTTCTCTCTCCTCCCTCTCCTGTTCCCTCTCATCTCCCCTCTCTTCTCTTTTCTCCTCTCTCCTCCCCTCTCTTCTCCCCTCTATTCTCCTCTCTTTTCCTCCACCACCTCCCCCTTTCACCCTTCATCCCCCATTCCCCTTTCCCCCCTCCCACATTCCCCTCGTCCTTAATCCTCACCCCTTTCCCCCCTCACTCTTTCCCCCCTCCCCCCTACATTCCCTCCTCCCCCTCTCCCCTCCTCCCCCTCCTCCCCTCCTCCCCCTAATGCCTTTCAACCCGTTCTCCCCTCCCCTCCCCCTCCCCCTCCTCCCCCTAATCTTTCAACCCGTTCCCCCCGCCCCCTTCCCCCCTCTCCCCCTCCCCCCTCTTGTAGAGTATTACGCGAATTAGTTTTATGCAGACAATACGTTAATAACACCCCTACGGCCCAGCGCTACGCAGATCCCTTCTATGATTGGAAACTAATCAGCACTCAGGAACTGAACACTTTTGTATTCTTGATCTATCATGATCTATTTATTATTATTATTATTATTATTATTATTATTATTATTATTATTATTATTATTATTATTATTATTATTATTATTATTATTATTATTATTATTATTATTGTTATTATTATTCATAAAGAGAGAAACGC
This sequence comes from Oratosquilla oratoria, assembly GCF_046742065.1. Classification (NCBI taxonomy): domain Eukaryota; kingdom Metazoa; phylum Arthropoda; class Malacostraca; order Stomatopoda; family Squillidae; genus Oratosquilla; species Oratosquilla oratoria. The sequence goes on along the minus strand of NC_134806.1, from coordinate 1,780,535 downwards.
TGGTGAATTATCAATGAAAAATAAACCCCCTCTTCCCACCCTCCCCCCTACTTTCCCCCTTACCCCCACTCTCCAGTTTTCATCTCTTCTTTCTTCCCTCCCCCCACTTCCCCCCTCACTAATCCGTTCCCTCTCTCCCACTTTCCCCCTTCCCCCTCCCCCCTTCCCCCCTCTCCCCTATTTCCCTCATCCCCCTCTCCCCCTCTCTCCCTCTTCCCCCTCCCTCTCCTCTCTTCAACTTTACTCTTTTCCTCCCTCTGTCCACTACCCCCTCAACCACTCGTTTCCCCCTCTCCCACCCTCCCCCTTTCCTCCTCTGCTCCCCCTCTCCCCCTCTTCCCCACTTCCCCCTCTCTCTATTTTTCTCCTCTCCTTTCCTCCCACTTCCCCCTATCCCCTCTCCCTCTCTCCCCTGCTCCCTCTCTCCCTCCCCCTCCACCTCCTCCTTCCTTCCCCCGTCTCCCCCTCTCCCGTCTCCCCCTCCCTTCCTTCTTCCGTCTCCCCCTATCCCGTCTCCCCCTCTCCCCCTCCCCCTTTCCACCTACTCCTTCCCTCCCCGTCTCCCCCTCCCCGTCTCCCCCTCTACACCTCCACCTTCCCTCCCCATCTCCCCCTCTCTCCCTCCTTTCCCTCTCCCGTCACCCCTTCTCCCGTCTCCCCCTCCCCCGTCTCCACCTCCTTCTCTCCCCCGTCTCCCCCTCTCCCGTCTCCCCCTCTCCCGTCTCCCCCTCTCCCCCCCCGCGCGGCCCTTAGTAAAGATGCGTCCATTAATTAAACGCGTAGGAGAAACAGCAGAACATACTGTAAGGCTGTAATTGTTTTTCATTTTAAAACCAATTGCAATCAATTATTTGCCGGCAGTACTCTCGCACAAAGGAATCCGAGAGAGAACGGGGGAGGGTGAGGGGGGGAGAGGGCGGGGGAGGAGGGAGGAAGGGGGGGGATTGCGCGAGGGAAGCGAAGGGGGAGGGGAAGGGGAAGGGGAAGGTGGAGGGGGAGGGGAAGGGGGAGGGGGAGGGGGAGAGAAAGGGGAAGGGGAAATGGAGAGAAAGAGCGATCACAGAAAGAGGGGGAGGAGGAGGAGGAGGAGGAGGAGGAGGAGGAGGAGGAGGAAGAAGAAGAGTGGAGGATGGGAAGAAGAGGGGAGGAAGAGAAATAGAAAGGGGAAGGGGAGGAGGAGTAGAGAGAGTAAGGGGAGGAGAAGGAGGAGGAGAAAGAGGAAGGAGAGGAGGAGGAGGAAGAGGAGAAAGAGGAAGAGGGAAGGAGGAGGAGAAAGAGTAGGGGAGGAGGGGAGGAGGAGGGGAAAGAGTAGGGGTGGAGGGGAGGAGGAGATACAAGAGGAAGAGAAGGAGGAGGAGAGGAAGAGGAGGAAGAGGAAGGGGAGGGAAAGGAGATTAAAGAAAGAGGAATCACAAGAAGAAGAAGAAAAGGAGGAAAAAGAGGAGGACGAAGGGAAAGAGAAGAGGAAGAGGAATCAGAAGACAAAGAAGAGGAAGAGGAGAGTGAGCACGAGGAGGAAGAGATGGGAGAAGGGAAGGAAAGGAAGAAGAAGGAAGAAGGAGAGGAGGAAGAAGAGGAAGAGGAGGAAGAGGATGAGGGGAAAGGATGAGGGAAGTGTAGAGAAGAGATGGGGGAAAGAAAAGAAGAAGGAAGAGAAGGAGGAAGAGGAAGAGGAAGAGGAAGAGGAGGGGGAAGAGGAGGAGGAAGAGGAAGAGGAAGAGGAGGGGAAGAAGAGGAGGAAGGGAAGAGTAGAGAAAGATAGGGAAGGGACGGGAGAAGAGAAGAACAGGAAGAGGAAGGAAGAGGAGAAGAAAGAGGAGGAGGAGAGGAAAAAGAGGAGGAAGGGTGATTAGGAGAGAGTAATAAGATGAGGAGAGAGATAGATAATGATAAGGGAGAGTGATTGGGAGAGAATGAAAAAGAGGAGAGATAGTGCGAGGAGATAGTGATTAGGAGAGAGTGATTGGGATAGAGTGATTGGGAGAGAATGATTGGGAGAGAGTGGTTGGGAGAGAGCGATTGGTAGAGAATGATTGGGAGAGAGTGATTGAGAGTGACTGAATGATTGGAAGGTTCTATGTTACCTGCTTAACCAGAGTTTCTATTCTTGAAGAGAGAGAGAGAGAGAGAGAGAGAGGAGGAATTAAAGAGTTTTATGTATACAAAGAGAGAGATTCAATCAAGGTAACGGATTGGAGTGAGAGTGGAAGTTACGAGTGATTAGGCTTCTTTCCTTGAATCAGATGAGTCTCCAATCACGAAGAAGGCCGCGTGGCACAGGTCCGTAGGGGTGGACTGATGGAGTCAACAATACATACGTAGGGAAAGGTGATTAGGCAAGGATATGGTGATTGGAAGAATGGAAGGGTGATTGGAAGAGACGGGTGATTGGAAGGGAAGGGTGATTGGAAGGGAAGGGTGATTGGAAGGGAAGGGTGATTGGAAGGAAGGGTGATTGGAAGAATGGAAGGGTGATTGGAAGAGACGGGTGATTGGAAGGGAAGGGTGATTGGAAGGGAAGGGTGATTGGAAGGGAAGGGTGATTGGAAGGAAGGGTGATTGGAAGAAGGGAAGGATGATTGGGAGAGGAAAAGGTGAGTGGAAGAGAGAGAGAGAGAGAGAGAGAGAGAGAGAGAGAGAGAGAGAGAGAGAGAGAGAGAGAGAGAGAGAGAGAGAGAGAGAGAGAGAGAGAGAGAGAGAGAGAGATAGAGTGGTGATTAGAAGAGGGAAGGGTGATTGGGAGATGAAAGGGTGATTGGAAGAAGGGAAGGGTGACTAATCGAGGGGAAGGGTGATTGACCCAGGGTGAGGGTGAGTGGACGAGGGTGAGGGTGAGTGAATGAGGGTAAGGGTGAGTGAAGGGTGACTCAACGAGGGGAAGGGTGATTTGAAAAAGAGCAGGGTG
>NC_134806.1:1760130-1772630 GCF_046742065.1 Oratosquilla oratoria | reverse complement strand
TGGGCAGGGGAAGGGGAGAAAAGGTGAAATAATAAGATGAATAGCAGGGGTGACTAATTACGAGCGGGGAGGACAATGGTGGGGAGGAGGAGGAGGAGGAGGAGGAAAAGGAGGTGGAGAAGAAAGAGGAGGAGGAAGAACACATAAAGGAACACAAAGGAAGAAGGAGGAGGAAGAGGAGAAAGAGGAGGAGAGAAACATGATAATAAAGATAAGAATGAGAGAGAGGAAAAGAGAGAAGGATAAAAGGTAGAAGAAGAGAAGGACAAAGAACAAAAAGAGAACGAAGAAGAAGAGGACGAGGAATAGGAAAAAGCAAGACGAGGAGGAAGAGAAAGAGGAAGAGGAAGAAGAAGAGGGAAAGGAAGAGGAAGAGAGGTTGATTGAAGAGGAAGAGAAAGAGGAACAGGAAGAGGAATAGAAAGAGAAAGAGAAAGAGAAAGAGAAAGAGAAAGAGAAAGAGAAAGAGAAAGAGAAAGGAGGAGAGAGCGAGGAAGGAGAAGAAGATAAAGAAGGACAGAAAGAGGGAGAGAATAAAGAGGAAGAGAAAGAGGAAGAGAAAAAAGAGGAAGAGGAGGAGGAAGAAGAGGAAGAGAAAGAGGAAGAGAAGGTATTGGGAGAGAGGAAATCGGAAGAGAAGGAAGAGGAAGAGAAGGGAGAGGAAGAGGGTGAGGAAGAGGAGGAGGAGGAGGAGGAAGAGGAGGAGGAGGAGGAAGAGGAGGAGCAGGAGGAGGAAGAGGAGGAGAAAGAGGAAGAGGAAGAGAAGGAGTCGGAAGAGAATGAAGAGGAAGAGGATGAAGAAGAGGAAGTGGAAAAGGAGTGAGAAGAGGAAGAGGGTGAGGAAGAGGAAGAGGAGGAGGAAGAGGAAGATGATGAGGAAAAGGAAGATAAGGAGCAGAAAGAGAGGGAAGAAGAAGAGGAAGTGGAAGAGGAATGAGAAGAGGAAGAGGGTGAGGAAGAGGAAGAGGAGGAAAAGGAAGATTTACTAGTAATTGTCATTTAAATGAATGAATGAATGAATGAATGAAAGACATAATGAATAGATAAATGAATAAATGAATGATTAAGTGAATAAATGAAAAAATAAATAATCATACCAATCAACTGATTGACTGGTTTATCAACCAATTAATAGACAAATAGATAAATAGAGAGGTAAACACATGTATAAATAAACAAGTAGTTTAATCAGGTAATTCGCTGTTTAATCAATTAGTAAGCAAATATGTAAAAAAAAAAAATGTAAATAAAGATGATAAATAGACAGATAAATAGATAAATAGAAAAATAAAAGTACTAAAAGATGGAAAGATAAGGAAAGAAAAGGAAGAAAGAGGGAGGGGAGGAGGAACACAAAGGAACACAAAGGGAAGAACAAACAACAGCAGGCCTACTGGCCCTAACGAGGCTGTTTGTGTTAACTAAACTACACTACAGTTAAGGAAACAGGGCAACTAGGCGATAGCAGATGAACTAATACTACTGCTATCACTATCCTATCCGATTAATCCAATTATGATTAAATGTCTGGTTGTCATATCTTTTATTGCAAAGGATGATATTTTTATCTGCGGATTAGATTCCAAGTATTTGTCTAAGCGATTTTTAAATGTTGTTATCGTGTTACTTTCGAACTAACACTACTGCTATCACTATCCTATCCGATTAATCCAATTATGATTAAATGTCTGATTGTCATATCTTTTATTGCAAAGGATAATATTTTATCTGCGGATTAGATTCCAAGTATTTGTCTAAGCGATTTTTAAATGTTGTTATCGTGTTACTTTCGACGACAGTGGGAGGTAACGAATTCCACACGTTAACAACCCGGTTAAAGAAGAAGTGCTTACTTTCGTTCGTAGAAAAATATTTTGCCAATTACTTTAAAATCGTGGCGTCTTCTTGTATTTGATTGGTCTAATAAGAAGTAATAAGGAGGAGGAGGAGGAGGAGGAGGAGGAGGTAACAGGAAAAAAGAAGAGGAAGGGGGAGTAGGGAAGAGAGAGGCGGTGAGAGATGGAGGAGGAGGAGGAGGAGGAGGAGGAGGAGGAGGAGGAGGAGGAGGAGGAAGAGGAGAAGGAGGAGGAGGAGGAGGAGGAAGAGGAGGAAGAGGGAAGGCAGATAATGAGGGGAGGAGGAGGAAAGAGAGAGGAAGGAAAGGAAAAGAGGGGAAATGATATGTGATGAGAGAGACCTAATGAGAAGAGGGGAGGATGGGAGAGGGGAAAGATTGCGAGAGGGGAGGAGGAGGAGGAGGAGGAAGAGGGGAGGAGAAGGGCAGGAGGGGAGGAGAGGTGGAGGAAGGAAGGAGGGGAGGAAGGGAGGAAGGGAGGAGGGAAAGGGAGGAGGAAGGGAGGAGGGGAAATAGGGAAGGAGAGGAGAAAGAAATGGAGAGAGGGGAGAAGAGGGGGAGAGGAGGAGGAAGAGGAAGAAGAAGAGGAGGAGGAGGAGGAGGAGGAGGAGGAGGAGGAGGAGGAGGAGGAGAAAAATGTGAACCATATGAGGGGTTGGATGGAGAAGAGGAGATATATGGGAGAATGGAGGTGGAGGTGGAGATGGAGGGAGTGGGTGGAGGTGGAGGCTGGTATGTAACAGGAGTGGATAGACATTTGACTCCTGCCCATGTTCTCCTCCCCCTCATTCACCTCCTCCTCCTCCTCCTCCTCCTCCTCAGTTCCTTCCCCTCCTCCTCCCCCTTCCCACCCTTCCCCTCCCATAGACACGTGCGTTCCCTGCTCACACGTGGCAAGGGGGAGGGACGGAGGGGAGGAGGAGGTGGAGGAGGAGGAGGAGGAGGAGGAGGAGGAGGAGGAGGAGGAGGAGGAGGAGGAGGAGGAGGAGGAGGAGGAGGAGGCGGAGGAGGGGGAATAGGCGGAGGAGAAGGAGAAGGAGGAAGAGGAGGAGGTGAAGGAGGAGGAGGCGAAGGAGGAGGGAGGAGGAGGAGGAGGAGGAGGAGGCGGAGGAGGAGTAGGCGGAGGAGGAGAAGGAGAAGGAGAAGGAGAAGGAGAAGAAGGGGGGAGGAGGCGAAGGAGGAGGAGGAGGAGGAGGAGGCGGGAGGAGGTGGGGAGGAATAGGAGTAAAAAGGGAAGGAATTAGCGAGGGTAGAGAAGAGGAAGAGTAGAAGAAGAAGAGGAGGAAGAGGAGGAGGAGGAGGCAGGAGGAAGAGGGGAATAGTAGGAGTAAAAAGCGATGAAGTTGGGGATGGTGGAAGTGAGGAAGAGTGGAAGAAGAGGAGGAGGATAGATGGGTTTGGGGAGGGAGGGAGGAAGGGAGAGAGGGAGGGAGGGTGCGAGATGAGGTGGAGGAGGAGGAGGAGGAGGAGGAAGAGGAGTGGGGAAGGAGGATGGAGAGGAGGAGCAGGAGGAAGAGGAGGAAGAAGAAAAAGACAAGGAAGACGACGACGACGATGATGAATAGGAGGAGGAGAAGGTCATTGAACAGCCGGGGATGGTAATGGCTGTTTTGTCCTGATACGACGAGTCTGTGTGATTTGATCATTACTCCTCCTCCTCCTCCTACCCCTCCTCCTCCTCCTCCTCCTCCTCCTCCTCTTCCTCCTCCTCCCAACCCATGCACGTGCGCTAAGGCCAGAAGGAGGGTGGGCGGGTGGATGTGAGGGCGTCGGGGACAGAGAGGAGGAGGAAGAGAGAGAGAGAGAGAGAGAGAGAGAGAGAGAGAGAGAGAGAGAGAGAGAGAGAGAGAGAGAGAGAGAGAGAGAGAGAGAGAGAGAGAGAGAGAGAGAGAGAGAGAGAGAGAGAGAGAGAGAGAGAGAGAGAGAGAGAGAGAGAGAGAGAGAGAGAGAGAGAGAGAGAGAGAGAGAGAGAGAGAGAGAGAGAGAGAGAGAGAGAGGTGGAGAGAGAGAAAGAGAGAGAGAGAGGTGGAGAGAAAGAGAGAGAGAGAGAGAGGCGGAGAGAGAGAAAGAGAGAGAGAGGTGGAGAGAGAGATAGATAGATAGATAGATAGATAGATAGATAGAGAGAGAGAGAGAGAGAGAGAGAGAGAGAGAGAGAGAGAGAGAGAGAGAGAGAGAGAGAGAGAGACATGGATAGATAGATAAATAAATAGAAAGAGATGTAGAGATAGAGATACAGAGATGGATGGATATATAGATAGAGTAAGAGAGAGAGAGAGAGAGAGAGAGAGAGAGAGAGAGAGAGAGAGAGAGAGAGAGAGAGAGAGAGAGAGAGAGAGAGAGAGAGAGAGAGAGAGAGAGAGAGAGAGAGAGAGAGAGAGCACAATAAAAAGAAAATGGGACAATTAAAGATAAAAGGAGATAAGGAAATAAGAGAAATGACAGATAAAGTGAAGCAAGGAGAGGAAAGAAATATAGAAAAGAGAAAAGAAAGAATAAGGAAGGAAATAAAAATTATGTGGGAGGGGAAGCACAAATAAATATAACGTAGAGTCGAGGAAAAAGAATCATAAAGGGGTGAAGGTGGAGGTAGAGAAGGACGAGGAAGAAAAGGAGGAAGAAGAGGAGTAGGAAGAGGAGGAGGAGGAAGAGGAGGAAGAAGGGAGGAGAAGGAGGATGAGGAGAAAGAAGTGGGAGAAGAGTAGGAAGAGGTGGAGGAAGAGGAGGAGGAGGAAGAGGAGGAAGAAGGGAGGAGAAGGAGGATGAGGAGAAAGAAGTGGGAGAAGAGTAGGAAGAGGTGGAGGAAGAGGAGGAGGAAGAGGAGGAGAATGATGATGATGATGATGATGATGATGATGATGATGATGATGATGATGATGATGATGATGATGATGATGATGATGATGATGATGATATGAAAAGATGAGGAGACAGGGAAGGAAAAGGATTAGATGTAGTAGTAGTAGTAGTAGTAGTAGTAGTAGTAGTAGTAGTAGTAGTAGTAGTAGTAGTAGTAGTAGTAGTAGTAGTAGTAGTAGTAGTAGTAGTAGTAGTAGTAGTAGTAGTAGTAGTAGTAATAGAAGTATTAGTAGAAGTAATAGTAGTAGGAGGAGGAATATAAGAGAAGGAAGAGGAGGAGGAGGAGGAGGAGGAGGAGGAGGAGGAGGAGGAGGAGGAGGAGGAGGAGGAGGAAGCGTAGACGTCTTGAGGGAGAGTTACATGTGCTCCTATTATGCGATTTTCTTTACTTGATGATAGAGTGGATTTCTTTTAGTTTCTCGCATCAATTAGTAGGAATTACATATTCACTCTGTTGTCCTAAGACTACTACGGGAAGGGTTCTCTAGAATAAGTAAAAGTAAATCTGCGTAAATTGATTAAAATGTATGTAAAAAAATAATCTTATAAATAAATAGATAAATGTGTATATAAATATAAATGAATAGCCGAGTAAATAAGATACGATAAACGATAAATGATAAGTAATAGGTAGATAAATGAATAAATGGGAACAGATACATATTTAAATAGACAGATAAATGAATAAATAGATGAACAAGTAAATGAACAAAGAAAGCCATCACGAAGGGTTTAGTAGCACAAAGAAAATGGGTCAGCGCGCTATCTACCGGACTACTAGTACTTCTATTCCTCCTCCTCCTCCTCCTCCTCTTTCTCCTCCTTCCTTTCCTCCTCCTCATTTTTCTATTCCTCTTCCTCCTCCCACTCCTACTCTTCCTTCTTCTCCTCCTTCTCCTCTTCCTTTTCTTCCTCCTTCTCCTCTTTCTTTTCCTCCTCCTCCTCCTCCTTCTCCTCTTTGGGACCCATTTTGTTCTTAATATATGTAAATGATCTAGACGATGCCTCCTCTACAAAGTATAAAAATTTGCTGATGACACAAAAATTACAGGTAAAGTAACAACCACCAAAGAGAAAGAAACTCTGCAATCCGATCTAGACAGATTATCAAGCTGGGCAAGCAAGTGGCAAATGAAACTTAACGTTAACAAATGTAAAGTCATGCACATTGGAGGTAACAATGATCACATCCAATACCAAATGAATGGCGAAATACTGGATTCAGTAACTAAAAAAAAAGATCTAGGAGCTTTAATATCAAATGACTTGAAGCCAAGTTAACATTGCTCAGAGATTGTTAAAACAGCAAATGAATTGGTTGGCTTCATCGGAAGGAGGCTGATCGTTTTCACAGAACTTACAGCAAACGCGCTTACCCAAATAGGATGCCAGGTAGTAGATATGTCACTGAGCAAAACGTACCATAAGGCCCTGTTCTTACTGGCGGTTTCAACCTATCCGGTTTGTACCGCGGCGGTTCAATTACAATGCAAATCAGTGAAGGCGTTCACACACAAATGCGTATTTTTTCCTTGTACCGCCGCGGTTCAATTACAATGTAAGTCAGTGGAGGCGTTCACACACAACTGCGTAGTTTTTCCTTGTACCGCCGCGGTTCAATTACAATGTAAGTCAGTGGAGGCGTTCATACATAAATGCGTATTTTTTTCCTTGTGCCGCCGCGGTTCAATTACAATGTAAGTCAGTGGAGGCGTTCACACACAAATGTGTATTTTTTCCTTGTACCGCCGCGGTTCAATTACAATGTAAGTCAGTGGAGGAGTTCACACATAAATGCGTATTTTTTCCTTGCGCCGCTGCGGTTTAATTACAATGTAAATCAGTGGAGGCGTTCACACACAACTGCGTATTTTTTCCTTGTACCGCCGCGGTTCAGTTACAATGTAAGTAAGTGGAGGTGTTCACACATAAATGCGTATTTTTTTCCTTGTGCCGTTGTGGTTCAGTTATGACGTAAGTCAGTGGAGGTGTTCACACATATATGCGTATTTTTTTCCTTGTGCCGCCGCGGTTTAATTATAATGTAAGTCAGTGGAGGCGTTCACACATAAATGCGTATTTTTTTCCTTGTGCCGTTGTGGTTCAGTTATGACGTAAGTCAGTGGAGGTGTTCACACATATATGCGTATTTTTTTCCTTGTGCCGCCGCGGTTTAATTATAATGTAAGTCAGTGGAGGCGTTCACACATAAATGCGTATTTTTTTCCTTGTACCGCCGCGGTTCAATTATAATGTAAGTCAGTGGAGGCGTTCACACATAAATGCGTATTTTTTTCTTTGTGCCGCCGCGGTTCAATTATAATGTAAGTCAGTGGAGGCGTTTACACACAACTGCGTAGTTTTTCCTTGTACCGCCGCGGTTCAAACCGATAGTGTGAACAGTGCCTTAGAGGCAGAATGTAGGTCGTTAAGGTCGTAAGCGAGATCTTTGTTGTCATCGGGAGAAGTCTTCGCGACAAACCCTTACCAGGAGATCGAAGTTTCTTTTTCTTCTTCGTCTTCGTCCACCTTTGCGAAAACAATGTTGAAACGTCTAGGAGAAATTAATTTGTCCAAACTTACGAGTCATCATCGTCTCCGTCATCAAACTTCGTAATGACAAAAGTTCCGAAGAAGAAAAAGAAGAAGAAGAAGAAGAAGAAGAAGAAGAAGAAGAAGAAGAAGAAGAAGAAGAAGAAGAAGAAGAAGAAGAAGAAGAAGAAGGAGAAGAAGAAGAAGAAGAAGAAGAAGAAGAAGAAGAAGAAGAAGAAGAAGAAGAAGAAGAAGAAGAAGAAGAAGAAGAAGAAGAAGAAGAAGAAGAAGAAGAAGAAGAAGAAGAAGAAGAAGGAGAAGAAGAAGAGGACGTTTAAAAAAAAAAAAAAAAAACTCAGGTGGAGGGACGGACTTTTCGCCACCTCGAATGACGGGGCGACATGACGTCACAAGGTCCAATCGTCCTCGGTATTCGCGACCTGCATGCTCGACATCACAGGTCATTTCGTTAACACCTTTCAGGTCAGTCCTACATCTCTGCTGAGTTCACAATCTGTGGCATAACATTCTCATTCCTGAAGCTCCTGGGAATAATTGCTTCATTATTTTTGCATTTCAGGATGACCTGAAATTACTTGGACCATCGAATCCGACGCCAATATGGCCTCTAGGTTTCTGCAATTTGCGAAATCTAACCAAACACGTGACTATTTCTAGAATAGGGCTGGAAGGGAAGAGGTACAAGCGGAAATACTATTTGTCTAATCAAGGAGTAAGATTTTTTCTGAGAAGGCAATGTGTGTGTATCGTATTCTTCATTCTATTCTATTTTTTGCTCAACCAAATATCTTTTCTTACATTGTCATCAGGCTTCTCACAGACCAAATGGTCTCCGCGTGGTCTATGATAAAGCCTTCTAGGTTATAAATTCCCCTTTTCAACCTTCTAACTACATCAACCAAAGATTTGCTGATAATTATCAAAGTATATTTGTGTTTGTTAGAATGTTTACACTAGGGACCCCATCCACGGTACGATCTAGTCCTAAGGCCGCAGGACAGATCTGGTCGGATCCGAGCAGATTGGATCGTGTGTGTGCCAATTTTGGTTTCAGGCCAGATCTGTCAGGTGGATTCAAGGCCACATCGGACCGTGTATGGGGTCATTTATGCACGATCCCATCCGTCCTCGTATCCTCATATAGTAGCTTACGATGTAAACAAACACTTCTGCAACAACGTAGCAGTGCTGGCGACTGTGCAAGAACGTCCCCGCCTCCGTCCAAGGATGGTAAGGGCCCATACCTGGGAGGGGCACGTGGGAAGTGGTCTGACCACATGGTGACAACCCCTCCCCCCACACACCCGGTAGGTTCTGAGACAAAAAAGGGAAAATTGTCTTTAGAGAAATGGAATTAATGTCTCCTGAGGAGAAGATTCCAAATTTCCGAGAAAGACGCAACCGAAGAAAAAAAAAATCCCTTTTTTTTTTTTTTTTTGTCTTGGAGGAGTAGGTGGGAGGAGCTAAGACGATGGTTGATGGGAGTGGAATTAGTGGGAGCAGGAACGTGTCTTTGACCTGGCTACCTCATTTATAAGGAGGAAAAGTTTTTGGTATATACTCGTGTATATAGATAGTGCCTATCACTCAAAATAAGATCCAATTCTCTAAAACGACATTGTACTCTTGTCACTTGTTTAGGACAAAAGAAATAGAATAAAACAAAATGTAAAAAATAAATAAATAGATAAATAAATAAATAGATAAATAAATAAATAAATAAATAAATAAATAAATAAATAGATAAATAAATAAATACATAACAATAAAATAATAAGGAATAGAATGTAATATAAATGCAATGAAATAAAATCATAAAAGGATAAATATGCAATGAAATAACAAGTAAATGAATAAATTAGAATAGAATGACATAGGGTAGAATATAGAATAAATACAATAAAATGAAATAATAAGAAAATAAAATTAAACATGAATAGATAAGTAAATACATGAATAAATAAATAAACAATAAATAAGATGACTAAAGCTAAACTTGACGCCCAACAATAGACCAATTGGTCACCCTATAGACCAATTGGTCACCCTCTGCTAGAGTCAGATAATAGGGCTACCGCTAGGTGATTTTATTCATCTGAGGGAACCAATTCCAATTCGTTAATTGCCTCAAAGTACGGCGGCACAAATACACGAATAGGTAAAAAGGTAAACTAATGGGAATCTTTTGACAATGGTGATGACAATGATGATGATGGTGATGCTGGTAATGATAATGATGATGGTTATGATGACAGTGATGATAGTGGTGATCATGATAATGATGATGGTTATGACTGTGATGATAGTGATGATAATGATGATGATGATGATGATGATGATGATGATGATGATGATGATGATGATGATGATGATGATGATGATGATGATGATGATGATGATGACGATAATGATGATGATGATGACGATGATGATGATGATGATGATCATGGTGATGACGACGACGACGACGAAGACAACGACTATGATAAAACTTATAACAAAAAGAACACAAAAATGAAGGAGACTGCAAGAGACCATAAGGCTTCCACTAGGTAGTTCCATGTCCATGACCACCTGTCATCCCCATCCACAAAATTATCTGACCTATTCTTAAAACAACCGATAGTTTCAGCGCTTACTACGTGGTTACTATTTGTTAACTACTCTATTAATAAACCAGTTCTTGACTATTTTCTTCTTAAACCTAAATTTGTTAAATTTAAATCAAAGTATTTATTAAGTGAAAAAATACTCTTGGGTCACTCCTCCTCCCCCTTCCCCCCAAAAAAGGGGAGACCTATTTTTGAGGCTCCTCCACCTTCCCCTCCCCTCCTCCCCCTGCTCCCCCCCTCCCACCCCACAGAAACGGGGGAGACCTACTCTTGAGACCCGTCCCCATCCCCCCCAAAAAGGGGGAGACCTACTATTGAGGCTCCTCCCCCCATACCCCTACCCTCCCCCTTTCCCTCCTACCCTCTCCCCAAAAAGGGGAATACCTACTCTTCAGACCACTCCCCATCACCTTCCCCTCCCCCTCCTCCTCCCCCTCCCCCCAAAAAAGGGGAAGACCTACTCTTGAAACCTTCCTCCCTCCCCCTTTCCCCTTCCCCTCCCCCTCCTCCCCTCTCCCTCTCCCTTCCCCTCCTCCTCCCCCTCCCCCTCCCTCCTCCCCTCCAAAAAAGGGAGACCTACTCTTGAGACCTTCCCCCCTCCCCCTCCCCCTCCCCCTCCCCTCCCCCTCCCCCTCCCCCCCTTTCCTGGCGAAGAAGGAATTTCCACTCAGGTCGGTATGAATAACAATAAATATGCAATAAGCCCTAACGACTGCCCAGGAACCTTGCAATAAAGGAGCCCCCGGGTTCATAATGGCGGATTACGGTAGGCAACTCGCACGCCCCCTCCCCCCTCCCCCTCCCCCCCTCCGCCCACGTGCCACCGCTGTCGAAGCCATTCAAGCTTCAATTGCCTCCCCCCCTCCCCCCACCCCCCGTGGCCGGCCGACCTCCGACGTCAGGCAGAAGGTGGGTCGTCCAGTAGGAGGAGGAGGATCGGGAGGAGGGGAAGAGGGGAAGGAGGAAGAGGAGGAGGAGGAGGGGGAGAGGAGAAGGGGGAGGGAAGGAGGGATAGGGAGGGGGAGGAGGGATAAGGAGGGGGAGGAGGGATGGTGGGGAGGAGGGATGGTGAGGAGGAGGGGAGGAGGAGGTAGGAGGGATGAGGAGGGATGAGGAGAGGGAGGAGGAAGAGTGTTAAGGAGGGTCATGGAGGAGGAGGTAGGTGAGGGAGTGGGGGAGGAGGAGGGATAACGAGAAAGGGTAGGAAGGGGGAGGGGAGGAAGAAGGAGGGTTAGGGAGGAGGAGGAAGGGGAAGGGAGGAGGATGGATGGGGAGGGAGAGGAGGAGGAGGAGGAAGAGGAGGAGGAGGGTTAGTGAGGGGGAGGAGAGAAGAAGAAGGGTTAGGGAGAGAACGGGGAGGGAACGGGAGGAAGAGCAGGAGGAATAGGGAGGGGGAGGGGGAGGAGGAGGAGGAGGAGGAGGAGGAAGAGGAGATGGAGGAGGGGAGATGTGGAGGGGTGGGAAGGGAAAGGGGGAGGGAAGGTGGGAGGGAAGGGGGAGAGGGGGGAGGGATGGGGAGGGTGTGAAGGAGAAGGGCAGGGGGAGAAAGGGGGGAGGGAAAGTGGGAGGAAAGAGGGAAGGGGAGAGGAAAGGTGAGGAGCCTAATACGCCAGGAGGCGCTGAGTAGCTGCGGCCGAAGTCATCACCTTTGCCCTATGTGTGCGCTCTGCACTGCTGGGAATCGGAGAGGAGTGCGGGATTCGAACCCACAATTAAGAGAATGCGAGACCAACACGCTTCCGATGACGTCACCATCACAATAAAGGGGAAGGGGAGGTAGAGGAGGAGGAGGAGGAGGAGGGGAGGAGGAGGAGGAGGAGGAGGAGGAGGAGGAGGAGGAGGAGGAGGAGGAGGAGGACGTGGGTAATAGTAGAGGAAGGGGAGAAGGAGGGAGGGAGCGGGAGGGGAGAGGGAAAGGGAGGAGGAGGAGGAAGAGGGGGAGAGGAAGGTGGCAAGGAAGAGGGAGAGTGAGTGGGGGAGTGGGAGAGGAAGGGGCAGGAGGGAGGAGAAGGAGGAAGAGAGGGGAGGGAGAGCGAAGAGGAGGCGGTGGAGGAGAAGAAGAGGGGAAAGGGGAAGGGGGAGGGAAAGGGGAGGAAGGTGGTGGAGGAAAAGAAGGGGGAGGGGAGGCGGAGAGAGAAGGGGAGGGGAGATGGTGGAGGAGAAGGTGGAGGGGGAGGGGAAGGGGGGAAGGGGAGGTGGTGGAGGAGGTGGAGGGGGAGGGGAAGGGGGAAAGGGAGGTGGTGGAGGAGAAGGTGGAGGGGGAGGGGAAGGGGGGAAAAGGAGGTGGTGGAGGAGAAGGTGGAGGGGAGGAGGGGAAGAGGGGAAGGGGAGGTGGTGGAGGAAAAGGTGGAGGGGGGAGGGGAGGTGGTGGAGGAGAAGGTGGAGGGGGAGGGGAAGAGGGAGGGGAAGGGGAAGGGGGGAGGAGGAAGGGGAGGGAAAAGGGAAGAAGGGGAAGGGAGGTGGTGGAGGAGGTGGAGGGGGAGGGGAAGGGGGGAAAGGGAGGTGGTGGAGGAGAAGGTGGAGGGGAGGGGAAGGGTGAAAGGGGAAGTGGTGGGAAAAGGGAAGAAGGGGAGAGGGGGAAAGGGGAAGGGAGGTGAGGGGAAAAGAGGACGAAAAGAGGA
>NC_134806.1:1750130-1752630 GCF_046742065.1 Oratosquilla oratoria | reverse complement strand
GGAAGGCATCGAAGCTGACCCTTGGTTGGCAAACCAGGAAAGCCAAAGGAGTCAAAAGTCTTGTAGAACTCCGTGCTGCTGCCTTGAACGCCTTCTGCGCAAGCTCAGAAGTTTAGACTGAAGTTCCTGCCATTCTTCTTCCCTTTCCCCGGATCTTTCCTCAAGTCGTACTTATACTCACGAAAGATAATGCTTTATCTCTCCCTCAGCTGAATAAAATGACCAATAGTGAACCAAGGTAAATGATGACGAACGCTCTCGTCTGTAAGTTTATTTGTCATCTATTTTTGGTTGTCTAATAAATAAAAGCGTTTTCGTGTCTGTCTGTTTGTCTGTCAGACTTTTTTCTCGATTCGATCGATCGACTAATTTCGATTTCGACGACTCAACCTTACTTTGTAAATGTTTCAGATTAAATTTGGCTCCAATTCATAAGTAGCTTTCAAAGTAATTGAGCTTTTCGAACAAATATTGGCTAATTAAAAAAAAAAAATCAAAAAATAGTCAGACTTTTTTCTCGATTCGATCGATCGACATATTTCGATTTCGACGACTCAACCTTACTTTGTAAATGTTTCAGATTAAATTTGGCTCTAATGAATGATTAGCATTCAAAGTAATTGAGCTATTCGAACAAATATTGGCTTATTCAAAAAAGAAAAGAAATATATATATATATATATATATATAGGAAAAATGATAAAATACACTTGCCATACATACCTTTGATAAGTTATCAAAATTGAGAATAAATTCGATAAAAAAAATTGTTTAAACGAGCTAATATCAATTTCGTCTCTATATTATACAATTTATTCTTTTAAAAATTTGTTAATTTTTTCGATCGATCCAGGTGACGCGATTCGAACTGCCCGATTTGTTGTTCGTCGTATCAAGAATAGGAGATCCAAGAAATTTATATTACTATCAAGAAGAGAAGATAAAAAATATAGTCTACAAAGAAATTATCCAGAGATATGATTGCCAATGAAAAAATCATGAAAAAGTAAAAACTAAAAAAATTGAATTTACCAACAGTGGCGATAGTAACGTCTCTGCCCAACTTTCCGTCCATACAATGCAATAATGATAATTTTTAAAATTTCTAAATGTATATCTCCTCTAAGAGTGAATATACAAAAATAAAATCCCCGCTAATTATTGAGTAAATTTCTTTGTAAATTTTCTCATAATTCTATGTGAAATATCATTGAGAAAAAGTATATATATATATTTTAAATTTTAAATTAAGAGTTTATCGAATTCATCAACATGCTGAGATCTCAGGGGCGAAGCCCCTTTCTAACAAAATCTAGTATACAACTAAGATAGATAAAAAATAAACTAGATAAAAAATAAACTCACAGACAACAAGCTTGATTCCCTTTAACCCCACATTATTTCAATTAGTTGAGGGTCATAACTGGGTTTGCATGAGTCACTAATTGCCTTTTAAATATAATCTTTCATTTCTTATATGAAATCTAGCTTTCTGTGCATTCAAACTCTACATATGCTTAACTACGTCTCTGCAGTGTTTCCCTTGTGAATATTTACAGAACTTCCCATATTGAAACTGGTTAATAAACTTCAAAAGAAAAAGTGCCTAAGGTTTGCCTGGTGACCCAGTGAGGTAATTATGTCAATGGTATGTCTATCTGTGTGCAGTTATTTATCCTTTCCCAGCTCCCCAAGCTCGTTACTTATGATTGCCCTAGTCTTGGCTGCATTGTGTACGTATGTTCCTGCCTGGAAAGAAGAGAATCTGTGTGGGTTTCAAGGATTACAAGGGGCAAGCGTGCCGGGCGACAGGAGACCTTTTGGTTCATAACTAGGTCGGATGCTAAGAATAGATAGGTAATGCTCGGTGGCATGAGTCGTCACTGATTGTATCAAATACTTTTTTTCTTTTCTTCTTTTCATATCTTCTACTTATAGGTTCTTCTATTGATATGTGATAAATTGTTCAAATGACTAGCATATATTGTTTATTAGTATTGGGTTAGTATGTAATATTCTTTCATATTCAATCATCATAACAAGATGATAACGATTAAAATGGATAATAGCGTGTAGCAAATACGATAATTGCTAAAGGGCTGAAAGGTACTATTTGCACCAAAGTTCAATTATGGCGACAACATTTTTGGGAAAATGCTTTGAGTGTGTGTACTATAGCTAGTTCCTTTTTCATTTCTTCCCTTTCCCTAATTAATAGTGCATTTTCTTTTCTCAATTGACTCGCTTCCTTGTATAATTGGTTATGTTCCCTTCTCCATTCAATGATTTCCATTTTCGTTTCACATATTTCTTGGTTTAGCAGTATGTTTTTGAGATCCATACCTGTTTCTGTTCTGAATCCATGGAATAATGTGTCTTCATATTTAGGACTATCAATATTACAATTCTTTTCTAACCACTCCCAAAGGCGTTTCATACTTACTCATATCTAATAGTTTTTGTTGTTGTCTCAGCGTATGACGGTTTATCATCCTTTTTA
>NC_134806.1:1742630-1745130 GCF_046742065.1 Oratosquilla oratoria | reverse complement strand
GGTGCTTGGCCTGCGGCGCTACTCGCTTCACTTCGGGAGCTTCGTGCCATTGTATTAATGAAGGTTTTACAAATATAAGATAGATTTTTACAAATAGTTTTATTTAACATCAAATACAAATTTTGTACACCATTATTGCTTCATTTTCTTTCTTGGAGGGCCATCATCTTTAATATCTGAGTCCTCTTCCGAGTCGTAGACGCTTCCATCACTGTCCTCGAATATTTTTCCGTCATCATCACTGTCGTCACTCAAAGCCTTCAAAAACTCCTTCATCATCCTCTTCATGTTCTCCTTATTCCTTTTCTTTTCATTTTCAAATTATTTTTTCTGCTCTTTCATTTCCTCTCTGATACTCTGGATCATTTCAATAAATTCTCCAGAATCACTGTTTTCTTCCCCATAATTGGAGTCGGGAGGCATGATCATGTTGATGGCGTCTATTTCGCTGATTTTGTAGGCGGACTTTGGTTAGATCGATTGATCCGGTTCTTCTTCTGCTATTTCGACTTCTGTTTCGTCGTCGAGATGTTTTCTTATATGTCTCCGGAGAAAAGTTCTTCTTTCGCCAGCTCGCGTTTTTCCATTCTTAGACGTAGTCTCTCGTCTTTTCTTTGTTCTTCGAGACGTTTCTTCTCTAATTTTTTACGTTGTTTCTCCTCTTTCAATTGTTGCTCAAGTCTTTTTTTCTCCAACCGTTTAACACGCCTCTCATCCCTTCCCTTTTTAAGTTCCATCAGTTTTTGCTTTCTATCCAGCTTTTCTTGCTTTTTCCGTTCCTCTTCCTCGGCGGCTTTCCGCTTTTCTTCTTCAATCTTTTCTTGGAGCCTCTTTTTTTCAGCCTCTTCTTTGACTTTCTTTATAGCGTACTTGTTCTTCTTCTCTTGACGCTTGTAACTCTTAAAAATTGAGTCGATGTAGTGCATTTGGTAATTTCTGTGATCACCCCTGCCTCCATGTTTTATGAAACTCTTGTAGCCCGCGAAATAGTTCTTGGAAAAACCATCGAATTTACTCTTTTTTTGACGTCTCCGAACAATTGTAAATCGTCAAACATTTCATCTGAATACGAAAAGTCTTCATTTTCACGTATGGTGACATTAAACTAAAGAACTTTTAAATGGAACTCCATTAAAGACTCTATCACAGAAAAGCTTTTGGTTTTTCCGTAAAGACCCGGAAAGGTTCTAGCGTGTTCTGCTCGAAGCTGTCCAAGAAGTCTTGGGTCAAATGAATTTTTAAATGATATGTTATTATAAGAAGTGAAATGCTGAAGATTGTGACGTCATGTCGTCGTTACTTGGAACACTACGTCATGTCTCTTCCTCTGATTAGCTGGGACCCGGAAAGGTTCTGGCTTGAGAAGCGTTACAAAATCACCACGTCAACACAGGGGCGCGAGGCATTTTGCAAAACCACCCAAAAGTCAGAGAACCAATCCAATTAATTTTTTAGTAGTACTAAGATATATATATAGAGGAAAAATGATAAAATACACTTGCCATACATACCTTTGATAGTTATCAAAATTGAGAATAAATTCGATAAAAAATTGTTTTTAAACGAGCTAATATCAATTTCGTCTCTATATTATACAATTTATTCTTTTAAAAATTTGTTAATTTTTTCGATCGATCCAGGTGACGGGATTCGAACTGCCCGATTTGTTGTTCGTCGAATCGCACTTTAGGTTAGTATCAAGAATAGGAGATCCAAGAAATTTATATTATTATCAAGAAGAGGAGAAGACAAAAAAAATAGTCTACAAAGAAATTATCCAGAGATATGATTGCCAATGAAAAAATCATAAAAAAGTAAAAACTAAAAAAATTGAATTTACCAACAGTGGCGATAGTAACGTCTCTGCCCAACTTTCCGTCCATACAATGCAGTAATGATAATTTTTAAAATTTCTAAATGTATATCTCCTCTAAGAGTGAATATACAAAAATAAAATCCCCGCTAATTATTGAGTAAATTTCTTTGTAAATTTTCTCATAATTCTATGTGAAATATCATTGAGAAAAAGTATATATATATTTTTTTAATTTTAAATTAAGAGTTTATCGAATTCATCAACATGCTGAGATCTCAGGGGCGAAGCCCCTTTCTAACAAAATCTAGTATACAACTAAGATAGATAAAAAATATACTAGATAAAAAATAAACTCACAGACAACAAGCTTGATTCCCTTTAACCCCACAATATTTCAATTAGTTGAGGGTCATAACTGGGTTTGGATGAGTCACTAATTGCCTTTTAAATATAATCTTTCATTTCTTATATGAAATCTAGCTTTCTGTGCATTCAAACTCTACATATGCTTAACTACGTCTCTGCAGTGTTTCCCTTGTGAATATTTACAGAACTTCCCATATTGAAACTGGTTAATAAACTTCAAAAGAAAAAGTGCCTAAGGTTTGCCTGGTGACCCAGTGAGGTAATTATGTCAATGGTATGTCTATCTGTGTGCAGTTATTTATCCTTTCCCAGCTCCCC
>NC_134806.1:1732630-1737630 GCF_046742065.1 Oratosquilla oratoria | reverse complement strand
ATTAAAATGGCTAATATTCTCGTCGTCAGAGACAAAGAAACCGGCAAAGCTTGCGGATTTCGGAATGGCCACATTCATCGACGACTCTTCGACTCCTGCCGATCGCTACGAGAAATTGGCTGTATGGAGTCTGGGATTCTTACTGTTCCGCCTCGTTTGCAAGAAATATCCAAACGACGGCGACAAATGGGAAGTCAAGTTCCCGAAGGGCGTTCCAAAGAGCTGCCAAAAGCTCATCAAAATATGCCTCAGGAGCAAATCAGAGAAACGTCCTGACCTGGGAGGCATCGAAGCTCACCCCTGGTTAGCAAACCAGGAAAGCCAAAGGAGTCAAAAGTCTTGTAGAACTCCGTGCTGCTGCCTTCTACGCGTTCTGCACAAGCTCAGAACTTTAGGCTGAAGTTTTTGCCATTCTTCTTCCCTTTCCCTGGATCTTTCCTCAAGTCGTACTTATACTCACGAAAGATAATTCTTTCCCTCAGCTGAATAAAATCACCAATAATGAACCAAGGTATATTTTGACGAACGCTGTCGTCTATAAGTTTATTTGTCATCTATTTTTTGTTGTATACAAATGAGATAGATAAAGAAATAAACTCACAGACATCAAGCTTCATTCCCTTTAAACCCACACTATTTTAATCAGTTGAGGGTCATAACTGGATTTCCATGAGTCATTAACCGTCTTTAATATAAAATCTTTCATCTCTTATATAGAATCTAGCATTCTGTGCATTCAAACTCCACATATCCTTGACTACGGCTATGCAACGTTTTCCCTTGTGAATATTTACAGAACTTCCCATATTCAAATTGGTTAATAAACTTCAAAAGAAAAAGTGAATAAGGTTTGCCTAGTGACCCAGTCAGGTAATTATGTAAATGGTATGTATATCTGTGTGCAGGTATTTGTCCTTTCCCAGCTCCCCAAGCTCGTTACTTATCATTCCCCTACTCTTGGCTGTATTGTGTATGTTCTTGCCTGGAAAGAAGAAAATCTGTGTGCGTTTCAAGGATTACAAAGGACGAGCATGCCGGCCAACAGGAGACCTTTTGGTTTATAACTAGGTCGGATACTAAGAATAGATAGGTAATGCTGAGTGGCATGAATCGTCACTGATTGTATTAAATTCTTTTTCTTCTTTTAATATTTACTCTTTATAGGTTCTTCTATTGATGTGTGATAAATTGTTATTCGTAGGTAATATTCATTTATATTTAATCATCATAACAAGTTGATAACGAGCAAAATGGATAAAAGTGTGTAGCAAATACGATAATTGCTAAAGGGTTTAAAGCTACAATCTTGCACCAAAGTTCAATTATGGCAACAACAGTTTTGGGAAAACACTTCGAGTGTGTGTAGCGTGCGATGAGGGATGTCCCTGGATCCGTTTGGTTATTTTGAGAAGCAATTGACGATAAACTTGGCTTGGCTTGGCTTGGCTTGGCTTGGCTTGGCTTGGCTCGGCTTGGCTTGGCTTGGCTTGGCTTGGCTTGGCTTGGCTTGGCTTGTTTTGGTTTCGGGGTGCAATCAAGGGCGTTTGTCGGATCCCCCCATTTATATTATTATCATTTTATAAAACTATTGATTTATTTCTTAATATATTCATTTATTAATCTATTAATTTATTTATCTTTTATTTGTTTATCTATATACTATTTATTATTTATTATTCATTATATATTATTTATTTATTATGGTATATTATTTATGATTTTTTATTTATTGTTTTTTATTGATTATTGATTATTGATAATTGACAATATATTATTCATTATCTATTGTTATATATTATTTATTGATTATTTATTGACTATTTATTATTTATTAATTATTATTCATTATTTATAATTTTTTATTATATATTATATATTATTAACTATTTATTATTTGTTATTTATCATTTATTCATAATTATTTCCATTTTCGTTTCACATATTTCTTGGTTTAACAGTATGTTTTTGAGATCCATACCTCTTTCTGTTCTGAATCCATGGAATAATTTGTCTTCATATCTAGGACTATCAATTTTACAATTCTTTTCTAGCCACTCCCAAAGGCGTTTAATACTTACTCATATCTAATCATTTTTGTTGTTGTCTCAGCGTATGACGGTTTATCATCCTTTTTATCCATTTTCCTTTTTTTTTTATTCTCACTAAACTTAATCATTTTGCTACATCACGGTTCTACCGCTCGCCATCGCTCTCCTTCCGTTTGTTTACAATAACTAGCTAATGCACCACTCTTTCGTCGAGGAATCGCTACATTTGGCGTTAGCTCGCGCAGCGTTGTCAGGCACGTCCGATTCATTCGACTGTCAGTGTGTGTGTGTGTGTGTGTGTGTGTGTGTGTATTTGCGTGCGTGTATGTGTGTGTCTGTGTATGTATGTGTGTGTGTATGTGTGTGTGTATTCACCTCGGATCTGCTGCAGTCTCTGTCGAGACAGCCAGACACCTCCCTACGGCAGTGAGCTCAGAGCTCCTTATTGTGTGTATGTGTGTGCGTGCGTGTGTTTGTGTGTGTATATACCTAGTTGTATTACACGGGAAGGGAGCTATGCTCGTGGTGACCCGTCTTTGTATCTTTTAGCATCAAGTTTTTTCTTAAAAACTTGGATAGTATTTGCACACACTTTTTCTTTGTCTAAGTTATTCCATATATCCAGCACTCTGTGTGGGAAGCTATTCTTTTTCCGATTTCTTGTATAGTTATCTTGTTTGAGTTTCTTTTCATGACCTCTTGTTTTTCCATTGTCATTTTTAGTAAATCATTCCTGTCGAGGATTTCCATTTCTTTCATGATTCTAAATGTTCTAGTGTTGGTAGTTTCAATTTCGAAAATCTTTGTTCTTATGTTAATTTGGAGAGAGCTGTTGGCAACTTTGTTGTTACTCCCTGTATTCTTTCTAGTTTCATTATATTGTTTTTAGTACTGGGTGTCCATAGTGTTGCTTCATGTTCCAGTTTTGGTCTAATCAATATAACTAATATTTTTAAAATGATTTATTCATCCATGTAGTCAAATGCCACTTTCATTGACCTTAATAGGTTGCAGGTCTCACCGACTATTTTGTTTGTGTTTATCCGGTGTCATGTCTTTGCTGATTATTACTCCAAGGTCCCTTTCCGAGTGCATTTTTTTTTATTTCTTCTTCCCCAATTTTGTAATTTTTTGAAATTCTGTTTTTGCTTTTTCTATTATGCTGCACTTCTTGATATTGAAGTTCACTTCCTACTTTTGAGTCCATTTCCAGATTTTGTCCAGGTCTGATTGTAATGAATCACAGTCCTTTTCTGTTCTTACTTCCTTTAATGTTTTTGCGTCACCTGCGAAGAAATTGATATAACATTTAACTCCATCATCCATGTCATTCATGTATATGGCAAACATGATTGGAGCCAGTACTGACCCTTGTGGAACACCACTTATCATTTCTTCCCTTTCCCTCGATCTTTCCTCAAGTCGTACTTATACTCACGAAAAAAAATGTGTCTATCTTTCCCTCAGCTGAATAAAATCACCAATAGTGAACCAAGGTATATGATGACGAACGCTGTCGTCTGTAAGTTTATTTGTCATCTATTTTTGATTGTTTACAACTAAGATAGATAAAAAAAAAATTAAATCACGCACTACTTTAATTAGTTAGGGTCATAACTGGGTTTGCATGAGTCACTAACTGTCTTTTAAATATAATCTTTCATCTCTTATATGGAATCTACCATTCTGTGCATTGAAACTCTACATATCCTTAACTACGTGTCTGCAGCGTTTCCCTTGTGAATATTTACAAAACTTCCCACATTCAAACTAGTTAATAAACTTCAAAAGAAAAATGCCTAAGGTTTGCCTAATGACCCAGTCAGGTAATTATGTAAGTGGTATGTATATCTGAGTGCAGGAATTTATCCTTTCCCAGCTCCCAAAGCTCGTTACTTATGATTGCCCTACTCTTGGCTGCATTGTGTATGTTCCTGCCTGGAAAGAAGAAAATCTGTGTGGGTTTCAAGTATGACAAGGGGCGAGCATGCCGGGCGACAGGAGACCTTTTGGTTCATAACTAGGTCGGAGGCTAAGAAGAGATAGGTAATACTCGGTGGCATGAATCTTTCCTCAATTCGTACTTATACTCACGAAAGATAATTCTTTCCCTCAGCTGAATAAAATCACCAATAGTGAATCAAGGTATATGATGACGAACGCTGTCGTCTGTAAGTTTATTTGTCATCTATTTTTGATTGTATACAACTAAGATAGATATAAAAAAATAAACTCACGCACTATTTTAATTAGTTGAGGGTCATAACTGGCTTTGCATGAGTCACTAGCTGTCTTTTAAATATAATCTTTCATCTCTTATATGGAATCTAGCATTGTGTGCATTCAAACTCTACATATCCTTAACTACGTCTCTGCAGCGTTTCCCTTGTGAATATTTACAGAACTTCCCATATTCAAACTTGTTAATAAACTTCAATAGGAAAAGTGCCTAAGGTTTGGCTGGTGACCCAGTGAGGTAATTATGTAAGTGGTATGTATATCTGTGTGCAGGTATTTGTCCTTTCCCAGCTCCCCAAGGTCGTTACTTATGATTGCCCTACTCTTGGCTGCATTGTGTATGTTCCTGCCTGGAAAGAAGAAAATATGTATGGGTTTCCTTTGGGAAACGATACAAAAAAAAAAAAAAAAAAAAAAAAAAAAATATTGGGGAACCTAAGCACGTACGCTATTAATTTCTTCGATATTTTCTATGTGATGACTACATACATCGGAGTGTAAAGTCTTGTACAAGTGACGTCTACTAAGATATTTTAATCTATTGAAAGTGCGATAAAAGGATTATTGAAGTGATATATCATATTTGCCTTTAACTGGAGCTAGAGCGAATGTGTTACTGACTGGACGCCGCGAGATCGGATGAGTGGAAGAAGACGATACGGAAGGTGGAGAGACGAGATTGAGAAGTTTGCAGGAGTAGCGTGGCTGAGTAAT
>NC_134806.1:1715130-1722630 GCF_046742065.1 Oratosquilla oratoria | reverse complement strand
ATCGAGGACAATGCCAAGGTAGCGATTAAGAAAATACCTTTGGCTGAAGTCTACGACTGGGCAGACCACAGGAAGAGGACCCTGCCCATGGAAGTCGCTCTGATGCAGAGAGTCCAGCATATCGCCGAGGTGGTCAAGCTCCTCGAGTTCTTCATGGAACGCGGCCACCTCTTCGTCGTCATGGAGCTCATCCCCGGCGCTCTGGATCTTCGCGCCTTCACCTCCAAGAACGGGGAGCTGGACATGGAAGACGCCAAAGACGTCTTCAAGCAGGTTCTAAGAGCTGAGAAAGCCTGCCACGAAGCCGGAGTCGCCCACCAAGATATTAAAATGGCTAATATTCTCGTCGTCAGAGACAAAGACACCGGTAAAGTGACCGCAAAGCTTGCGGATTTCGGAATGGCCACATTCATCGACGACTCTTCGACTCCTGCCGATCGCTACGAGAAATCGGCTGTATGGAGTCTGGGATTCTTACTGTTCCGCCTCGTTTGCAAGAAATATCCAAACGACGGCGACAAATGGGAAGTCAAGTTCCCGAAGGGCGTTCCAAAGAGCTGCCAAAAGCTCATCAAAATATGCCTCAGGAGCAAATCAGAGAAACGTCCTGACCTGGGAGGCATCGAAGCTGACCCCTGGTTGGCAAACCAGGAAAGCCAAAGGAGTCAAAAGTCTTGTAGAACTCCGTGCTGCTGCCTTGAACGCGTTCTGCGCAAGCTCAGAAGTTTAGGCTGAAGTTTGTGTCATTCTTCTTCCCTTTCCCCGGATCTTTCCTCAAGTCGTACTTATACTCACGAAAGGTAATGCTTTTATCTTTCTCTCAGCTGAATAAAATCACCAATAGTGAACCAAGGTATATGATGACGAACGCTGTCGTCTGTGAGTTTATTTGTCATCTATTTTTGATTGTTTACAACTAAGATAGATATTTCAATTAGTTGAGGGTCATAACTGGGTTTGCATGAGTCACTAGCTGTCTTTTAAATATAATCTTTCATCTCTTATATGGAATCTAGCATTGTGTGCATTCAAACTCTACATATCCTTAACTACGTTTCTGCAGCGTTTTCCTTGTGAATATTTGCAGAACTTCCCATATTCACACTGGTTAATAAACTTCAAAAGAAAAAGTGCCTAAGGTTTGTCTAGTGACCCAGTCAGGTAATTATGTAAATGGTATGTATATCTGTGTGCAGGTATTTGTCCTTTCCCAGCTCCCCAAGCTCGTTACTTATCATTCCCCTACTCTTGGCTGTATTGTGTATGTTCTTGCCTGGAAAGAAGAAAATCTGTTTGGGTTTCAAGGATCACAAGGGACGAGCATGCCGACAGAAGACCTTTTGGTTCATAACTAAGTCGGATGCTAAGAATGGAGAGGTAATGCTGGCTGACGAATCGTCACTGATTGTATCAAATATTTTTTTTCTTTTCTTCTTTTAATATATCCTCTTTATAGGTTATTCTATTGATGTGTGATAAATTTTTCAAATTCGTAGGTAACATTCTTTTATATTCAATCATCATAACAAGTTGATAACGAGCAAAATGAATAACAGTGTGTAGCAAATACGATAATTGCTAAAGGGCTGAAAACTGCTGTCTTGCACCAAAGTTCAATTATGGCAACAACAGTCTTGGGAAAAACACTTTGAGCGTGTGGCGTGCCATGAGGGACGTCCCTGGAGCCGTTTGGTTATTTTGAGAAGCAATTGACGCTAACCTTGACTTGGCTTGGCTTGGCTTGGCTTGGCTTGGCTTGGCTTGGCTTGGCTTGGCTTGGCTTGGCTTGGCTTGGCTTGGCTTGTTTTGGTTTCGGGGCGCAATCAAGGGCGTTTATCGGATCCCCCCATTTATATTATTATCATTTTATCAAATTATTGATTTATTTCTTAATATATTCATTTATTAATCTATTAATTTATTAATCTATTTATATATCTATTTACTATTTATTATTTATTATTCATTATATATTATTTATTTATTATGGTATATTATTTATGATTTTTTATTTATTATTTTTGATTGATTATTGATTATTGATAATTGACAATATATTATTCATTATCTATTGTTATTATATATTATTTATTGATTATTTATTGACTATTTATTATTTATTAATTATTATTCATTATTTATAATTTTTTATTTATTATATATTATATATTATTAACTATTTATTATTTGTTATTTATCATTTATTCATAATTATTTATTATCTATTATGTATTAGTTATTATCTATTACTTATTCTTTGTTATTTATTATTCATTATCTATTATACATTATTTATCATTCATTATTTCTTATATATTTATTATTTATTGTTCATTATTCATATCTTATTGTTTGTTATTAATTATTTATTACTCATTTGTTGTTTATTATTTACTCCGTATCATTTATTATTTATTATTCATTATTATTTATAATCTATTATTTATTGTTATTATTTATTGTTTATTGTTTATTTATTGTTTATTATTTATTATTTGTTATTATTTATTAATTATTTCTTATTTATTTCTTATTATTCATTATTCATTATTTATAATTTGTATATATTATTACTACTAGCCAAATTACCCGCGCGTTGCTGCGAGTTCGTGAATAATCCCTAAGTTAACAGAAAAGTGCATCTACAGTTTGGCTGCCAGAAAGTGTAGCTCAAGTTTTACATGTAATGATATGATATAATTGCTTGGGTACATGTTAGTACAGACATAAAGATCTAGGGTCAACTTTTATTGGTGCTTCGTGAAAAATTCTGGATGTTCTGGCCACAAATTAAGGTGTCAACCTTTAACTGACACCAAATATTACTTGGGTAATATATATATATATATATATATATATATATATATATATATATATATATATACATATATATATATTTATATATTTTTATATATATATGTACATGTGTACATATATATGTATATATATGTATATATATGTATAGATATATGTGGATATACATATATATGTATATATATTATTTATATATATATATATATAATATAATATATAATATATAGGTATATATATATATATTTAAATATGCGTATGTATATGTGTATATATATATGTCTATATATATACATATATATATATATAATATATATATATGTATATATACACATGTATATATATATATATATATACAGTATATTGTTACGGGCTGCTGGTATGTGAAGAGACGTTACGTATAACGTCTAAGTGCTTAAGAACCAGCGCACTTCTAGAAGCCACTGTAGGACTGAACTATCTGGTCAGGGCCTAGATAATTCGTAAGACTAGAAGTAAAGGTAACAAAGAAGATTCCAGGAAAGGAATATTAAACTAGCGATAAAACTAGTAAACGAAATTATTAATGGAAAATATTTACAGGCAATCAACACAAAAGAGAATGGGCAGTAGGGTCAATGGGACCGTTACATGATTATGGAAATTATCGTTCAAATAAGAAACACAAGATAAGTATGCAATATGGTACTATCTAAGTACAAAGAGATCAGGAACATGCATCAGAATAAGTAATAAGTACAAATATAAGTAAAGTAATGCAATGTATATCAGACACGTAATGTAGGCAAAAAAGGGTGATCACTTCACACCAATCGTCTCATGAGTCCAAACTTGTATTCTTATCAAGAGATCAATAGAGCGAAAAATGACAAGGAATGAGCGGTTTCAACCGCTTATATACCATTGGACCGGAAACTGAATACTTCCGGGTGAGTGTGCGAGTGAGTGAAAGGAGGGGAGGAGGGTAAGTTAACACGTCAACATGGGTAGTTTTAGGACCCTCGACTCGCTTGAACAATCTATTTATTTAGTAACTGTCAAATCTGAGCGCTCCGAACTATTCAGGATTTCGCTTGTCTGTTTGTTCTACAAGAGTGCGCACCTCTCTGCACGTAGGCAAGATTACATATAGTGGACGGGCGTTACTGCTTAACATTGTTATAATACATACATAGACAAGAAATATGAACATAGTTATGTAATACAAAGGAACACAATTCTATAACATAATTACACATATGACGT
Source organism: Oratosquilla oratoria (assembly GCF_046742065.1). Taxonomy (NCBI): domain Eukaryota; kingdom Metazoa; phylum Arthropoda; class Malacostraca; order Stomatopoda; family Squillidae; genus Oratosquilla; species Oratosquilla oratoria. The sequence goes on along the minus strand of NC_134806.1, from coordinate 1,718,574 downwards.
AATATCTAATATTACGTTACACCTCCACCGTTTGGGAAAGCTTTTCACTTTCTGTTGAAAAGCTATGTTCTAGAAAGGACGTCGGCTAAAACATTAAAGACGCCTTTTATATGATGAATAGTTAGATTAAAGGGTTGGAGAAATAAACTCCAACGTGTAAGTCTCGGATTCTTGTTTTTCATAGTCTGTAGGAACTTCAAGGGGTTGTGATCCGAATATACTTGAATGGTAGTTGAGGAACCCAGGTAGACTTCGAAGTGGATAAGGGCCTGGACCAAAGCGAGCGTCTCCTTCTCAATTGTTGAGTAGTTCTTCTGCGCAGGGGACAGCTTCTTGCTGTAGTAGGCGATAGCGTGAAGAACTTCATTGTGTTCTTGCAAGAGGGCGGCACCGATACCGGTGTCGCTGGCGTCGACTTGCAGAAGAAAGGGTCGTTGGAAATCGGGTGCCCTTAGAACTGGTGCGTTAGTGAGAAGGGACTTCAGGTTTTTGAAGGCCGTCTCACAGGTAGGTGTCCACACGAAGTCGTGGTCTTTTCTCAACAGGTCAGTCAATGGTTCTGCTACATCTTGTCTCTCAGATAAGTGAAGATTTTGTAGTATCTGGGAGTTTTCCAAGGGAATCTCAGGAGGATTAGGCAGGTTATCAGGAGGCTCTTCCGATTTTATTGTGGTAGAGCTGCAAATTGGAATTGGATCTCTGGAATGATAAGGTTTTAAGGTATTTATGTGACAGAGACGGGAACTCTTTCTTCTGTCTGGAGTTTTGATTATGTAGTTGAGATCACTGGCTCTGGACAAGACTTCATAGGGTCCTTTGTATTTAGCCTGCAATGGATCTCCTGGTATGGGAAGATAAAGTAACACTTGATCTCCTGGAGAGAAAGTTCTAAGTTTAGAATTTTTATCATACCGACCTTTCATTACTCGTTGAGCATTCGTCAAGTTCTCTCTTGCCAACTTCCAAGCTTCTAACAACTTCTCGGTGACCTGGGACACGTATTTCAAAGAAGGAACTGGTGGTTCTTCTTTCATCCATTGTTCATGAAGTATCTTTAGGGGACCACGGACTTCATGACCGAAGACTAATTCTGACGGGCTGAATCCAAGGCTTTCTTGAATTGTTGTTCGGGTGGCGAACAACAAAAAGGGGAGTCCGTCTTCCCAATTTCGAGTGTTCTCAGCACAGAAGATTCTTAACATTGTCGTGAGCGTTTGGTGAAAGCGCTCTAGAGCACCTTTTGATTGAGGATGATAGGCGGAGGAAGTTACATGATTTATACCTAGTGTTACAAGAGTTTCTCTAAACTTGTTGGAAAGAAAATTACTTCCTTGATCACTTTGAATGTTCTTGGGAAATCCTACCATAGTGAAATATTTCAACATTTCTCTGATTATGTTTTGAGCTTTAATATTTTTCAAAGGAATTGCTTCTGGAAAACGAGTGCTCATACACATGATTGTGAGAATGTACTGATTTCCTTTGCTTGAAGGAGGTAAAGGTCCTACACAATCAATAAGAACTTTTTTAAATGGCTCTTCCATTACAGGAATGGGATGGAGTGGAGCTTCTACAATTTTCTGGTTGGGCTTACCTACAAGTTGACATGTATGACATGTTTTACAATATTGGGCAACATCTTTGACAACCGTGGGCCAATGGAAATGTTGGGTTATGTTGAACAAGGTCTTTCTTACCCCTAAGTGACCTGCTAAGGGAGTATCATGAGCCAATCTTAGAACATTATTCCTGAAACTAAGAGGGAGGACTATTTGATTCCTTACTTGCCATGGCTGGTCAGCGGTTGCGGTGGATGCTCTCCATTTTCGCATTAGGACTCCGTTTTCTATATAGAAACCTCGTGACATATTTTCAACTTCTTCTGGAGAAGAAACAATCTCGTACAAATTTTTAAGAGAAGGATCTGACTTCTGTTCTTTGATTAATTCTGCTCTAGATAGAGAAACTGGTGAAGAAGAAGATGGGTCAGTTTGGGAGAATAGGGATTCTAAATTATAGGTCTCCTCTTCAGATTTCTTGTACTGAGATCTGGTTACAGCACAAGCGGGAAACAACTGTAAGTTATCTGAAGGTTCTACTGAGGTCTTAGGGTTATTTGTTATTAAGGGAGAAATGACTTTGCTTCCAGCGATGTCATTGGCCAACAATAAGGATATTCCTACTATGGGAAGAGAGTCTACTACTGCTACTTTAACCATTCCGGTTGTTAAATCAGACCGCAAGAAAACATTATGTAATGGACATTTTATAATTCCTCCAACTCCTTCTATCAATATATCATAACCTGTATATGACTCACCCAGATTCTGCAAGACAGAATTTAAAATCAGACTTTGCTTTGCTCCTGTGTCTCGGAGTATGGAAATAGGATATTGTTGTGAACTACTACTATGAGATATAGTTCCTGAAGATACAAATGGTTTGAAACAAGGATCATGATCTGATGAGGGGGGTTCTACATTACTTGACAATACCGGCTTCTTTGGTAGTGTATCCTGAATAGAGGATTTTGAATCGTCTGATTTTATATTACTTACAAGAGTTGGTGTCTTATTGGAGAATGAGGGTGTCAGTCTCTTTCTGCAATTAGAAATGTGATGGCCAACCTGTTTACAATATGAACAAGTTACAGGGGGATTAGTCTTAAACCTTTCCATTCTTTGCCAAGGTTGGTTTGGAGGATATTGATTGAAATCAGACCTGTAACTGAAATGTGATGGGCTAGACTGATTTTCAAAGCGTTTCTTTGGGGCCCAAGGATCAGAGTATTTTGTTGAATCTGGAATATACGACTTTGACTTTTGGGATTCCATTTGTCTTGACTTAGGTTTATGATTTAGTGTGAACTCATCAGCCAATACAGCAGCTTTAGTTAAAGTTTCGGGAACATGATCATCTATAAAAATCCTAAGATCTGTCTCTAAGGTATTCTTAAACTGCTCCAACAAAATCAACTGTTTAAGTCTATCTAAGGTGTCCGTTTCACTAGCCAAACACCACCTATTGAATAACCTCTCTTGTTGAGCCGCATATTCTACGTATGTTAACTGAGGTGTCTTCCTATAATTACGGAATTTCTGTCTATAGGCCTCTGGTATTAGTTCATAAGCTTTTAAAATACAAGCCTTCATATTATCATACTCGCTTTCTGCTTCTGAAAGAGAAGTATAAATTTGCTGAGCCTTACCCTTAAATTGTGTTTGAATGATTAATGGCCAATTTTCTTTAGGGATTTGTAACTGTTGCGCCAATTTTTCCCACTGAAGAAAGAAAATTTCTGGCTCTCCCTCTGAAAATATGGGTAAAAGTTTTACATACTTGGAAATATCTATACGACCTTCCTGAACTACGGGTTGTCTATCAACAATCCTAGCTTCTACTTCTGCCTTCTTTAATTCTAACTCTGCCAATTTGACTTTAGTT
>NC_134806.1:1702630-1710130 GCF_046742065.1 Oratosquilla oratoria | reverse complement strand
ACAAATAATGATAAACAAACGGACAAATGATAAAAAAAACAAAAACAAATAAACAAATAATATAAAATAAATGATAGTCATTACAGCGTCTTGGTTAGGTGTTTATCTAAATTATTCTTAAAGGTTCAAAGTGAACTACATTGCACTACCTCTGAAGGAAGTTTATTCCATTCATTAACTACACGGTTGGCGAAGTTTGTTCTACCAACTTTCCAATTAAATCTATTAGCGGACAGTTTGAGGCCATTGTTTGTTGTCTGATTCTCATTCAGTATGAAAATTTTGTCACTTTTGATGTTGTCAATTCCCTTTTGAACCTTAAAGACCTGTATCTATTTACTTCTGAGTCTACGCTTTTTTAAGGAAAACAGATTCATATGTTTTAGTCGATTTTCATATGATTTATTTTTGATATTTGGAACCAGTTTTGTAGTTCGCCGTTGTACTTTTTCCAATCTGTCAACGTCTTTAATGAGATTTGGTGACCATACGGAAACAGTATATTCGAAATGGGGACGAAATAACGATTTATATAGCTTGTTAATGAGTGATGGACTTTTGAAGTCAAAAGATGGCGCAATCAGTCCTAGAATTTTATTTGCTTTCTCAGAAGCTGAAATACACTGCTTGGATTATTTGAGATCGTTACTGATAATTACACACACACACACACACACACACACACACACACACACACACACACACACACACACACACACACACACACACACACACACACACACACACACACACACACACACACACACACACACACATATATAATATATACAGTATATATATATATATATATATATATATTATATATATACATTATATATACATTTTATATATATATATTATATATACATATATATATATGTATATATATATATACATATATATACATATATATATATATATAAATTAGGTACCCCCGAATCCACGCGCGGCGCCACCGTCGACCATGTATTGTTTTCATGGCCATATGTTGCGGCCCACTAGCGTTTATTTAGTTCAATTCAAATGCTTCCCGCGCTTATCGCATGCAAAAGATATTCAAAATATCTTGTTGTTTTGCAAGTGTAAGGCTAATTCTTGAAATAGAAACAAATTTTCAGCGATTTAAACGGAAATTTGGTTATCAAACTTGGCAACATAGTTTTCCGAGTAAAAATATTAAGGTAAGAAATTAATAACCATAATTTTAAGTTATATAACCAAGTTTATCAACCTATTTTCTCCCGGACATGAGAAGCTTAATATCGTGTTTCACTTCATGTTTGAGCTTATTGCCCCGGAATGTAGCCATATCACCCATGAATCTGATGCGTCCAGTTCGCGTTCGATTTTGTTTACTTATTACCATTGACGACCAAAATCACACAATGACGGTTTTTGCTCAAATGCATAATTTATATATAAAAAATAGCATATGGTTGCATTATTTGACCTATTTTCTTTAAAATGTGTGATTTCCATGTAGAATGATCGAAGAGAAGTTACATTTTCATCCTCTACAAAATTATCAACCGGCAACCAACGCCGTCAGTTTGGGTTTCGTCGGCGTTGGTTGCCGGCTGATAATTTTCCAGAGGATAAAAACGTAACTTCTCTTTGATCATTTTACGTGGAAATCATCCATTTTAAAGAAAATAGGTCAAATAATGCAACCATGTGCTATTTTTTATATATAAATTATGCATTTGAGCAAAAACCGTCATTGTGTGGTTTTGGTCGGCGTTGGTCGACGTTTAGCGAGACCCACCATTGACAGCTTCATGGTTGCCATGAAAAGGCAAATATGGTATGATGGAGATATTTCACATTGTTTTTGACATGCTCATGTGATTTGTTGATCCATAAAACCCAAGTATTCCGAATTTTAATAAAATTGGACCAGTGGTTTAGAGTTAATGTGTATTTCTTTACCGAAATCTTTACAAATTACCACCCTTAATTCTAACACTTTGTTATGGTAAAGTCTAGCCAAAAATGCGGGCTAAGAAAATGATTCAAAAAATCGTATCTCCCTTATTTTTAAAGCTATTTCAAAAATTTAAAAAGCATTTTGTTTCTAATAAAGTTGTCTTTCATATGCAACAATAATTTAAAGTTTTTTTTTTTTGTGGGGGTACCTATATATATATATATATATATATATATGTATATATATATATATATATATATATATATATGTGTATGTATCTACAATTGTGTGTTTATCGAATCGTGGATGTCAGCATCACTCTGAATGATCGATACCTCCACTCGATTGAGTCCATGGAATTGTTCTTCGAAGAATCAAGAAAGCAAAAGAAATGACCGACAGATTCATCTTCAAGCAACTTTTAGGCAAAGGAGCATTCGGGAGTGTCTTCTCCGCACAGCGGATCGAGGACAATGCCAAGGTAGCGATTAAGAAAATACCTTTGGCTGAAGTCTACGACTGGGCAGACCCCAAGAAGAGGACCCTGCCCATGGAAGTCGCCCTGATGCAGAGAGTCCAGCATATCCCCGAGGTGGTCAAGCTCCTCGAGTTCTTCATGGAACGCGGACACCTCTTCGTCGTCATGGAGCTCATCCCCGGCGCTCTGGATCTTCGCGCCTTCACCTCCAAGAACGGGGAGCTGGACATGGAAGACGCCAAAGACGTCTTCAAGCAGGTTCTGAGAGCTGTGAAAGCCTGCCACGAAGCCGGAGTCGCCCACCAAGATATTAAAATGGCTAATATTCTCGTCGTCAGAGACAAAGACACCGGCAAAGTGACCGCAAAGCTTGCGGATTTCGGAATGGCCACATTCATCGACGACTCTTCGACTCCTGCCGATCGCTACGAGAAATCGGCTGTATGGAGTCTGGGATTCTTACTGTTCCGCCTCGTTTGCAAGAAATATCCAAACGACGGCGACAAATGGGAAGTCAAGTTCCCGAAGGGCGTTCCAAAGAGCTGCCAAAAGCTCATCAAAATATGCCTCAGGAGCAAATCAGAGAGACGTCCTGACGTGGGAGGCATCGAAGCTGACCCCTGGTTGGCAAACCACGAAAGCCAAAGGAGTCAAAAGTCTTGTAGAACTCCGTGCTGCTGCCTTGAACGCCTTCTGCGCAAGCTCAGAAGTTTAGGCTGAAGTTTCTGTCATTCTTCTTCCCTTTCCCCGGATCTTTCCTCAAGTCGTACTTATACTCACGAAAGATAATGCTTTTATATTTCCCTCAGCTGAATAAAATCACCAATAGTGAATCAAGGTATATGATGACGAACGCTGTCGTCTGTAAGTTTATTTGTCATCTATTTTTGGTTGTATACAACTAAGATAGATAAAAAAAATAAACTCACACACTATTTTAATTAGCTGAGGGTCATAACTGGATTTGCATGAGTCACTAGCTGTCATTTAAATATAATCTTTCATCTCTTATATGGAATCTAGCATTGTGTGCATTCAAACTCTACATATCCTTAACTACGTCTCTGCAGCGTTTCCCTTGTGAATATTTACAGAACTTCCCATATTCAAACTGGTTATTAAACTTCAAAAGAAAAATGCCTAAGGTTTGCCTGGTGACCCAGTGAGGTAATTATGTAAGTGGTATGTATATCTGTGTGCAGGTATTTGTCCTTTCCCAGCTCCCCAAGCTCGTTACTTATGATTGCCCTACTCTTGGCTGCATTGTGTATGTTCCTGCCTGGAAAGAAGAAAATATGTATGGGTTTCCTTTGGGAAACGATACAGAAAAAAAAAAAAAAAAAAAAAAATCTTGGGGAACCTAAGCACGTACGCTATTAATTTCTTCGATATTTTCTATGTGATGACTACATACATCGGAGTGTAAAGTCTTGTACAAGTGACGTCTACCAAGATATTTTAATCTGTTGAAAGTGCGATAAAAGGATTATTGAAGTGATATATCATATTTGCCTTTAACTAGAGATAGAGCGAATGTGTTACTGACTGGACGCCGCGAGATCGGATGAGTGGAAGAAGACGATACGGAAGGTGGAGAGACGAGATTGAGAAGTTTGCAGGAGTGGCGTGGCTGAGTAATATATTCTATTCTACTGAATACGGTGGGGATGTTCTATAGGAGTGCTTTAGGTCAGTTATCTTGTAACACTCATATATACATATGTACACACACACACACACACACACACACACACACACACACACACACACACACACACACACACACACACACACACACACACACACACACATATATATGTATACATCTACACTGAATGGTTCCCAGCGATCAATTGATATCTTTATTCAACCACAAACAACTTTTAATTCCATGCCATCGCAATCGAGACTGAAGAATCGCTCGATGGAGACATTTTGTTGGAAATTGAAACGTGGACGAGCCGAGGATTCGAACCCAGCTAACCCGTAACAAAGTTACAGTGACTTAAACCAATGCGCTATCAAGAGAGATATAAGTTGAGTACGATTTTCTTATATTTGTATGCTCGAATTACATACATCTACACGAAATATCGCGTTCAACCCACCTCCGCTATGATATTGCATTTAGCTAGTATGTGCACGTGGGATAGATTATACATCTACACTGAATGGTTCCCAGCGATCAATTGATATCTTTATTCAACCACAAACAACTTTTAATTCCATGCCATCGCAATCGAGACTGAAGAATCGCTCGATGGAGACATTTTGTTGGAAATTGAAACGTGGACGAGCCGAGGATTCGAACCCAGCTAACCCGTAACAAAGTTACAGTGACTTGTACCAATGCGCTATCAAGAGAGATATAAGTTGAGTACGATTTTCTTATATTTGTATGCTCGAATTACATACATCTACACGAAATATCGCGTTCAACCCACCTCCGCTATGATATTGCATTTAGCTAGTATGTGCACGTGGGATAGATTATACAAAATGTCTCCATCGAGCGATTCTTCAGTCTCGATTGCGATGGCATGGAATTAAAAGTTGTTTGTGGTTGAATAAAGACATATATATATATATATATATATATATATATAATATACACATAAATAGGCAAACAAATAAATAAATATATAAATAAACAAATAAATAAGTAAATAAATAGATAAACGAACATATAAAGAAACAAAGAAATGAATAGATAGGCATATAAGTAATTGGATAAATAAACAAATAAACAAATAAAAATAGATAAATAGATAAGTAGATGGTCAAATCAATAAACAAATAAATAAATAAACAAATAAATAAAATTTTTAAAAATAGAAAAAAATCACCTGGAATATCACTCCTTGTTATTGATGTTATTGACTACACATTTCATGCAGACTAATTTAGGAACACCCACACAGCCCAGATGCACGCATAATTCAGGACCCGGAGCTAATCTCTATAAATAGAATATAACAAATTAGAATAAAATAAAATAAAATTGAATGAAAACAAAATAAATATGAATAATAAATGAAATAAAGTAATATAAATCTAAAATAGAATAAAACAAAATAGAATAGAATAAAATAGAATATGATAAAATTATACTAAAATAAACGAGATAGAAATACAAAAAAAATAACTGAATAACAAAATATAATGAAATAGAATAAACAGAAAATTAATATCATAATCAATAATATAAATATATAAATAAACATATAAACAATGAAATATGTAATATATAAATACATAGATAAATTATATGAATAATATAAAATAGATAAAAAAAAAACTTCGGATACAGAAACACTCAGATAATACGGACATTTTTCAAAAAGACGAATTAAATTCAAAACGAAATTACAGAGCAAGTGGAACCCCTCGAGTATAATTCATGTGAAAGGATTTACATGACAAATGTGAGTAATATATTGACGAGAATATATTGCTCCTTGGATACTACATTAGTATTATCATTGTTATTGTCATCATCATCAGCAGCAGCAGCATTATTATTATTATTATTATTATTATTATTATTATTATTATTATTATTATTATCATTATTATTATCATTATTATTACTATTATTATTATTATTATTATTATTATTATTATCATTATTACTATCATTATTATTATTATATTACTATATATTCATTATATTATTACTATACATTATTATTATATACAATCTTTATATATCATTGGCATTATTATTATTATCGTCATCATCATCACCATCATCTTCATCATCATCATTATCATCATGACACCCACGCTTATCAGTATTATCATTATCGTCATTATCATTATAATCATTATCATTACTGTTGTGATTACCATTATTATCATTACCATCATCATCATTATCATCATCATTATCATCATTATCATCATCACTATCATCACTATCATCATCATTATAATGATCATTATCATCATTATCATCATCATTATCATCATCATTGTCATCATCATCATCATTATCATCATCATTATCATCATCATCATCATCATCATTATCATCATTATTGTCATCATTATTATCAAAATTATTTTCAACTGTTATTATCGATTATCATTAATATTTTCATTGCCATCATTATCATAGTCACATTAGTGTCTTCCTTTTATCTTGTTATTACTTGCTATTTCTTGTTATTTATTTATTTTTTGTTGCAATTGTCCACCTAAATGACCACAACCTATATTTTTTTTTATTCCAAGACAATAAAATGAAGATCGCTGTCCGAGCGGCTTAGAGCGTCGCTGCTTGCAACGGAGGTCGAAGTGTTGGCAGTTCGAACTCTGCCGCTGGCGAAGTTGAACCAAGGGCATGGTTCATTGAATTCCACGCTACAAAGTCCTCTGTAAGGGGCACCATCCTAGCCTTCTGATAAGAGTTTCGCAATGCTAAACAGAGAGAAAAAAAAAAAATAATAATAAAAATAAATATGAAATAAAAGATAGAATAAGATAAATAAATAAATAGATAGATAAATAAATAGATAAATAAATAGATAATAATAATAATAATGACAATAATAATAATAATAATAATAATAATAATAATAATAATAATAATAATAATAATAATGATAATAATAATAATAATAATAATAATAATAATAATAATGAAATAACAATAATAAATAAATAGATAAATACATCAATAAAATAAAAAACATTTCATACATACATACATACATATACCAAGGCTTTTTCCCCCTTACAAGGGAGGTAGCCAAAACGGGAAAGGCATAAAAACACTCCCACCCATTTCATCCCTAAATACACTCCACACCCCTCCCACCCTCCCTCTCATCTGAGCACCTCCTGGATGACGGGTCATCCCTGCACCCTGCCCACCGCCCTGGGTCAGAAGCAGTGTCGCAAGACACAGCACATCCACAACAAGGCCGCTTCATTTAATCGGCGACCCCCCCTCTCCGTCCCCCTCTGCATATAAGGCGAGGACGGGGAGAAATCCCTTCGGGCTGCGTCAAAATTTACTCACACATACTACCCCGGCCCCCACCCCCCGCCTATTCCTCCTCATGCAGTCACAACATCATCCATATACAAC
>NC_134806.1:1687630-1695130 GCF_046742065.1 Oratosquilla oratoria | reverse complement strand
AGCTAACTCAACAAATAAATATCTAGGTAAACAAATAAAAGAATATGTAAAAATATATAGATAACTAACGAAATCAACACAAAATATCTATATAAACAAATAAACGATTATATAGAAATTTACAGAAAATAAACTAAATTAACAAATATAGAAGTAAATAAATAAAAAATACATAAAAATTCATAGAGAATTAACCAATTCAGCAAATGTATATCAAGATAAGCAAATAAACGAATATATAGAAATTTGTAAATATAGAAACTAGCCAACAAATAAACAAATAAACGAATATATAGGAATATATAGATGATTAACTAAAGAACAAATACATAGGTAAAATAATAAAATATTAAATAGAAATATCTAGATAATTAACCAAATCATTACATAGATATCTAAATAAACGAATACAGAAATTACCTGTATATAGTTAATAAAGTTGAAGTTATTGTGTACAGAATAATATTTTCTTTTATCTGACAAAGCTGTGGAAATTGTTGAACTTAATTTATTTAATTTCTCTTGTCGCCCGACTTTTTTATTTTTTTTTATTTCAGAAAATTCTCAATTGTCGTAAAAATCAAAGCAATCTCAGGGAGTGTCGTTGCACTTGAATATTTAATTCTGGCTGACACAAGTTGATTTTATTCTCAAGAAAAAATGTCTTTCTCAGGGGCTTAAGTTTCTTGTTCAAAGTGTTAGATCAAATCTTGCAAAGCGGTTACTAAGAATTATGTAAAAACAGATAAATAAATGAATAGAATAGAATGAATAAATACATAAATTATATTTTATTGAATTTCTGTATAAGCGTTTCTCATTGTTATAAAAGATAAGACAATTCTAAAGCGACAGACCAAATCTTACAAAGCAGTTACTAAGAATTATGTTAAATAAATGAATAAAATAAAATAAAATAAAATATAATAGAATAAAATAAAATAAAATAAAATAAATAAATAATTTTCTATTGAATTTCTGTAAAAACCTTTCTCATTGTCATAAAACATAAGACAATTCTAAAGTGGGAGATCAAATTTTGCAAAGTGGTTACTAAGAATTTTGTAGAAAAAAATAAAATGAAATGAATAAATAAACAAATTATATTCTATTGAATTTCTGTAAAAGCCTTTCTCATTGTCATAAAAAACAAGACAATTCTAAAGTGACAGACTAAATCTTACAAAGCTGTTATTAAGAATTATGTAAAAAAATAAACAAATGAAAAATAAAATAAATCATATTCTATTGAATTTCTGTAGAAATCTTCCTCATTATCACAAAACACAAGACAATTCTAAAGCAGGAGACCAAATCTTACAAAGCAGTTACACAGAATTATGTATAAAAACCAAAACCAAAACCAAAAGATATTTTATTGAATTTTTTGTGAAAGCATTTCTCATTATCGTAAAACATAAGAAATATGAGGAGACAATTCTAAAACCCAGAGAATCAGTAAGATATATCAATAGAACCGTATGAAAAATATTTCTGTGTATTTGATGCACCTTGAACTTCAAAAAGCCTTTGACATTATATTCCCTGTGGGGAGACATTTCAAGAATTTGTAGAAAAATAAAAATGTGTTGACAGACTTATGAAAATAACATTCCGCTTTATGTGTCTTGAGTTTGAAAAAGCATTTGACGTTATCCCATGCCATAAGGGTTTTTAAAGAACAGAAAAAATAAATTATAATGATAATAACAATAATAATATTAATTAGAAAATAAGAAAATAAATAAAACAAGAATAGAAAATAGAATGAATAAGATAAGAATTCAGATGAAATATAATAAAATGAAAAAAAAAATAGAAATGATAATTTTTTTCTTTAATAGAATCTTGGTATACTTGAAATCTCTAAGAAAATTGGATAAGATATAATAAAATTAAATCAAACAAAATCAAGTAGAAATGATAAAAAAGGAAAAACATATTTTAATTTGAAATCTATAATAAAATTAGATACAATATAATAAAATGAAATAAAACAAAATTAAATAGAAATGATAAAAAAAGGAAAAACATATTATTAATAGAAACTTGGTATATTTGAAATCTATAACAAAATTAGATAAAATATAATAAATGAAATCAAACAAAATTAAAAAAAAAGAAAAATAAGGGAAAACATATTTTTAATAGAATCTTGATATATTTGAAATCTATAATAGTATTAGATAAAATATGATAGAATGAAATAAAACAAAATTATATTTAAGTTATAAAAAAGGAAAAACATATTTTAATAGAATGTTGGTATATTTGAAATCTGTATTAAAATTAGATCGAATATAATAAAATGAAATCAAACAAAATCAAATAGAAATTACAAAACAGAAAAAAATATTTCTCATAGAATCTTGGTACACTTGAAATCTATAATAAAATTAGATAAAATATAATAAAATTTAATAAAACAAAATTAAATTAAAATTATAAAAAAGGAAAAACTTATTTTAATAGAATTTTGGTATTTTTGAAATCTATAATAAAATTAGATAAAATAGAATAGAATGAAATATAAAAATTAAATTTAAATTACAAAAGAGGGAAAGACATATGTTAAAATCTTAGTATATTTGAAATCTATAATGAAATTAAATATAATATGATAATATGAAATAAAACAACTTTAAACAGAAATTGTAAAAAGAAGGAAAAAACATACATTTATAGCAGTACTTGAAATCTATTATAAAATTAGATAAAATATAATAAAATGAAATAAAACAAAAATGAAATAGAAATGATAAAAAAGGAAAAACATGAAATATAATTAAACAAAATAAGACAAAACTAAATATAAATGATAAAAAAAAGGATCTTTATAATATAATCTTGATTTACTCGAAACCTCTTGCTTCTGAGAGGATCAGCGGATTTGGGTCCTTATCAACGTTGCTGGAAAACTGGAAAAATGACCTGAGACAGAACGTTTTTTTGAAAGAACGTTTCTTTTGACAGAACGTTTTTTTGAAAGAACGTTTCTTCTGACAGAACGTTTGTTCTGAAAAAAAAAACACTTGGGAAGTCAGAATACCAAATTGATTCTTGGCAAATGTAGTCAAATTATTATTTATTTATTCATTTTCTATTTTATTATTATTATTATTATTATTTTAATCATTCTATCATTATTATCTTTACCATTTTGTCGTTATTATTTGTCATTATTTTCATCATTTTGCCGTTTATCATTATTATTTTTATAATTTTATTATTATTATTATTTATTATTATTACAAGATGGGAGGGGGGAAAGGGCGGTGGAAGGGACTGGAATGGGTGGCTACCTCCCTTATAAGGTGGAAAAAAAGACTCTTGGTATATGGACAGATTGTCATTTCCAATTTTTGGTAAAAAAAAAAAAAAAAAAAATACAGCATTTTTATCCTTGGCCAATTTAATATCATGATTATTCTTTTTAATTTAATTTTTCATTTTTTGGTCGAAAAATACAGTAATATTATTATTATTACTATCATTTTTTTCTTTTTGATTTTATTTACTTTATTCTTTATCGTTTTGGTCGGAAAATTATTTTTAACATTTAAGAGTTGTGTTATTACAATGGTGATTGGAAACAATGTCATTGAAAAAAAAATCAATTTGATAATGTTTGAAGTTTATTTATGAAGCTTGGTTTGTAAATAATTCCATTATCCTAATTTCACACACACACACACACACACACACACACACACACACACACACACACACACACACACACACACACACACACACACACACACACACACACACACACACACACACACATACACACACACACACACACACACACACACACACACACATACACACACACACACACACACACACACACACACACACACACACACACACACACACACACACACACACACACACACACACACACACACACACACACACACAGATACACGTACGCAGTAATAGCACAGTGGAAGTATTGGCGACTGCTGCTACAGTTGTCCGAGTTCGAATCCCGCCCGGGGTGAAATAATCTTAGCATCGCTGTGCTGCGAGTCGTTACTCCAACTCTCGTGGGCGGGAAGTTGGTGTGTGTGTGCTTGCATTACCCATAGATTGGTCATGTATGAGCTCTAGGCTCTCTTCCGGAAGGAAAATAGCTGTCGATCACGAACCCAACACGTGATCCAAGACCATGGTGAAAACCATAGTGAATCACACACATATGCCCAGACACACAGAAATACACACATACACACACACACACACATGGCTTGACGAAGAAGTGGTAGCGCTGACAGCCGTTACTCTAGAAGTCAGAGTTCGAATCCCGCCCAGGGCTTAAATAATTTCAGTATCGCTGCGCTGCGAGCTGTTACTCCAACTCACGTGGGCGGGGAGTTGTGTGTGTGTGTGTGTGTGTGTGTGTGTGTGTGTGTGTGTGTGTGTGTGTGTGTGTGTGTGTGTGTGTGTGTGTGTGTGTGTGTGTGTGTGTGTGTAAGGCCACAACAATATCCATAGATCGATTATATATGAGCTCTGAGCTCCTCTCATCCGGGAGGGGAATAGCTGTAGATCACAAGTCCAACACGTAATCCAAGACCATGGTGAATCACATATGTATACATAACGTACAACCAATGGAAGGTGTATAATCTTAGATCATATAACAAAATACATGGTACGATGCAAGATGAAATAAATTATACTGTACATATACAGTATATCAGACATGAAAAGAACGTAGTTTGTGATTCACCATGGTCTTGAATCACGTGTTGGACTCGTGATCGACAGATACTATCTTCCCGGGAGAGAGCTCAGAGCTCGTATATGACCGACCTATGAGTAATGCTGTGATCTTACACGCACGCACACACCCAACTCTCCGCCCACGAGAGATGGAGTAACGACTCTCAGCGCATCGATACTGAAATTGTTTCAGCCCTGGGCGGGATTCGAACTCGGACCGCCGTAGTGGCGGCCGCGATCATTGCCACTGCGCCATCGTGTCGTGTGTGTGTGTGTGTGTGTGTGTGTGTGTGTGTGTGTGTGTGTGTGTGTGTGTGTGTGTGTGTCTTGGTATGAGTGCATTTGCGTGTGCGTACGTATGTGTGTGTGCGTTTGTGCGTGTGTGTATATGTGTGTGTGTTTGTGCGTACGTTTGTGTGCGTGCATTTGTGTACGTGCTCCTATGTGTGTGCATGTGTGTGTGATTCCTCATGGTATTGGATCACGTGCTGGACTTATGATTCACAGCTTTCGTTCTCCCGGATGAGAGGTGTTACCTTGCCCACACCCATCTCCTTGCCCAAGGGGGACAGTAACGTGTGCAATCAGCTGAGGCGATCTCGGACCTTCCAGGTGAGGAGTGAAGACACTAACAACTACATCTGGATTCTGTACGTACATGCGTGCATACATGTACGCTTGTAAATGCTATGCGTACATGTGCTAGTGGATGCATTTATGTAGGTATGTGTGTATGTGTGTGTACGTGTATGTATGAGTGGACATATGTGTGTGTGTATTTGTGTGTATGTATGTGTGTGTGTGTGTATGCGTGTGTGTGCGTGTGTGTATGCGTGTGTGTGTGTGTATGCGTGTGTGTGTGTGTGTGTGTGTGTGTGTGTGTGTGTGTGTGTGTGTGTGTGTGTGTGTGTGTGTGTGTGTGTGTGTGTGTGTGTGTGTGTGTGTGTGTATGGGAGTCCATGTGTATGTATCTGTGTGAATGTGTGTGCACAAGTATGTGTACATACATGAGCGTGTGTGTGTGTGTGTGTGTGTGTGTGTGTGCGCGCGTTCGTGTGTGTGTGTATGAGTGTACATATATATGTACATATACATGCGTGCATGCATGCGTATATATATATGCATATGCGTATGTACGTGTGTGCATATGTATGTATACATGCGTTGCATGCATGTCTATGCGTCCGTGTGTTTGTTCGTGTGGATGCATGTAGAAACAAGCAGATATATACCCCGAATTTTTTTTAATATTACCCGAAAATCGACTCGATACCTTATCCCCAAAACAATATTTCCAAAAAAAGAAATGAGAAATTGAAAAAAAGTAATAATAAAAAGATAAACATAAAAAAATAACGAAAAATTGTGGAAAATCGGGGTGAGTTTGAGGGACACAATGGCGTCCAAGGGACCGATTGAACGAAGCCAGTCGTCAAGAGAATCGGACAAAAGATGAGGGACAACTCGCTTGGTTAAATGATGACTGTGTTCGGATGTGTCGATTCTCGACTTCGGTGATTGGTATATGAGTCTTACACACATACATGTACACATACACATACACATGTACATATACACATGCATATACAGATACGCATACACATGCGCATACATATGTACATACACATACGCTTATACATGCAAACATTCACATGTTCACATGCACACACAGATATATTCATACATACACACACATATACACATACATACACAAGCATATACACATACATACACAAGCATATACTCATGCACATGTACATACACATATAGACGCACATGCAAACATTCATATGCGCATATGCACAGATATACACATACACACATATTCCCATACACAAACATATACACACGCACGTACACAAACGCACATGGAAACATTTACATACGCGCAAGTGCATGTGCACATATGTACACATACATATCACATACACAAATATATACACGTACACATGCACATACATACAAAGGTACATACGTACACAATACATTGTACAAGAAGACGTACATGCAGATACAGTCACACACACACACACACACACACACACACACACACACACACACACACACACACACACACACACACACACACACACACACACACACACACACACACACACACACACACACACACACACAGACTGTGAGGCAGACATATATAGACAGACAGACAGACAGACACAGACAGATAAAAGCAGATAGACAGACAAAGGGAGGTAGACAGACAGACAGACAGACAGACAGACAGACAGACAGACAGATAGACAGACGAAGGTACAAATGTATTAAATGTATCGAATACATCAAATGCATTAAATATATTAGAGGCATTAAGTCTATCAAATGTATCAAATGTATTAAAACATTTAATAACGACAAATACATTTCCACACACTTTTTCAGAACGACAACCCAACCCCGGGTCACGTTTCATTGTCCTCAAGTTTGCGTCATCGTGTTGCCACATTGAGAGCAGAGGATATATTTACAGCGACCACCTCCCCCCCCCCTTTCTCCCTCTTCCCATCCCCCCTTTTCCCCCTGCCCCCTTTCCCCCCCCTTTTCCCCTCTCCCTCCTCCTTTCCCCCTTTCTTCCTCCCCCTTTCCCCCTTTCTTCCTCCCCCTTTCTTCCTCCCCCTTTCCCCCTTTCTTTCTCCCCCTTTCCCCCTTTCTTCCTCCCCCTTTCCCCCTTTCTTCCTCACCCTTTCCCTCTTTTCCCTCTGTCCCCTTCCCCCCTTCCCCCTTCCCCTTTTCTCCCTTTCTTCCTCCCCC
>NC_134806.1:1672630-1680130 GCF_046742065.1 Oratosquilla oratoria | reverse complement strand
AAATATAAACAAATAAATAGATTAAAGAATATGGTTAATGATGATAATGAAGTTGATGATGATATAGTGAATTCATAATTGTGGTGGTGACGATGAGGACGGCGACAGTGATGATGATGGTGGTGATGATGATGATAGTGATGATGATGATGATGATGATGATGATGATGATGATGATGATGATGATGATGATGATGATGATGATGATGATGATGATGATGATGATGATGATGATGATGATGATGATGATGGTGATGATGATGATGATGATGATGATGATGATGATGATGATGATGATGATGATGATGATGATGATGATGATGATGATGATGATGATGATGATGATGATGATGATGATGGTAATGGTGATGATGGCGATGATGATGATGATGATCATGGTAATGGTGATGATGGCGATGATGATGATGATGATGATGATGATGATGATGATGATGATGATGATGATGATGATGATGATGATGATGATGATGATGATGAAGATGATGATAAGGATGACTATGACAATGATGACGACGGTGACGATGACGACGACGATGACGAAAATATAATATTGATATCGATAGAAAAACAAGAAAAAGAAGAAAATAGACATATATATTTTCTTTATTTTCCCCTTTCCCCAATAGTTTTGCTTCGCCGAGGGAATTTTCTTTTCTTTTATTTTATTTTTTTTTATTTTCATTCCAGACAAATCGAGATTTTCCCTTTTCTTTTCTTAAACGCAAATATTATTCTTTCGGAATTCAAGTACAGAATTGCCCACCTTCCCCTACCAAGCCCTCCACATATCTAACCAAATATTAAGTATAAATAAACGTAAATATAAATATAGATATAAATATTAATATAAATATAAATATAAATATAAATATAAATATAAATATAAATATAAATATAGACATATATATAAATATATATATGAATATAAAAATTAATATAGATATAAATATAAATATACATGTAAATATAGACATAAATATGAATATAAGTATAAATATAAATATAAATATAAATATAAATATAAATATAAATATAGAATAAATATAAATATAAGTATAAATATGAACATAGTATAAATAAATATAAATATAAATATAAATATAAATATAAATATAAATGTAAATATATATATATAAATATAAATATAGGTATAAATATGAATATGAATATAGATATGAATGTAAATAAAAAATAAAAATATATAGATATATAAGAGTTGACACCTTGACGTGGTGGATAGGCTTGAGAATCTTAATGACTACAAAAGCTATGTCGATAGAGAGAAAATATCTGCAGGGTCACCCATATCGAACAGGTTTTGTAAGAAAGATCAGACAAAGAGCAGCTCACACGCACAGTCGCAAGACCCACTGCAAACTGGCACGTCCCTGATGGCGAACAGGGAAATTCCTCATAGATATATGAGGTACCGTCATAATGACGGGGTGGACCATTGGGCACCCTATGGATATAGGGCTTCACCGAATATAATGAATAAAGTGACACCAGAGAAATATATCACCAGGAACCAGTTGGCACGGAGGTGAGATTACTGCCAATCCCCACTTCATAGCAAATATGAACAGCAAAACAAAAACAAAGCCGGGCGTTTCTGTTGGATCATCGTCTCCTAAAGGCCCAACCGCATTGCCTCGTGTGCTTACGGGTAGTGTGCCACCGAATGTGAGTAAGCATTGCCCAAGCAGATCAAAGTCTTGGACATTAAACAACATGAAGAAAATGAAGATCTATACTTACAACGTAAGAAGTCTCTCAGAAGATCATAGGCTGAGAGTTTAATGGAAGAACTAGACAACATCAAGTGGGACATCGTAGGACTGAGCGAAGTCCGAAGAGCGGAAGAAAATCTGATACAATTACAAGATGGTCACCACCTGTTCTTCTATAGAGATAAAGACAAAGAAAGATCTAGTGGAGTAGGATTCTTGATCAACCGAGAGGTTGCTGGTAACGTAGTCAAATTCAGTAGTTTGTCAGACAGGGCAGCTTGGATTGTGATTAGGTTGTGTAAAAGGTACACTCTGAAAATAGTTCAGGTTTATGCACCAACTTCACAGAGTTTAGACGATGAAATTGAGTCGTTCTATGATGATCTATGTCAGGTAATGGATCAAGAAAAAAGTAAGCACACGTTGGTAATAGGCGACTTTAATGCAAAAGTGGGGAAGAAGATGGAAGATGAGACGTGTAGTAGGTGAAAGAAATGACAGAGGCGAGATGTTAGTCAATTTTGCAGAGAACTACAACATGAGGATAATGAACACTTTCTTCCAAAAGCGTGTAGGTCGTAAATGGACGTGGAGAAGTCCAAATGGAACAACAAAGAACGAAATAGACTTCATATTAGGAGACGAGAGCAAAAGCGTTAGCAATGTTACGGTGATAAATAAAGTCAACATAGGTAGTGACCATAGAATGGTAGGTTGCACAGCTAAATTCAATTTCAGAGCCAAGAGAAATAAACTAATTCTAAGAAAGAAAATAAGCTTTGCAAAGGTTAAGGATAATAATAAGAAATTCAGTTAGAAATTAGAAATAGATTCGAAGCTCTAAGAACTAACGAGGACAGCGTAGGAGATATTAATTTGAATTTAGTGAATATCATTAGGGAATCGGCAGAGAAAGTAGGAAGTACAAAAAACATTAGAGAAAACAAATACTCCAAAGCTACAAATGACCTAATCAAAAGAAGAAGGACCATGCATATTAAAAGCAGGAGAGACAAAATAGAAAGAGTAGAACTAAAGAAGCTTATCAACAAAAGGCAGAGGTTAGAGAAAAGAAAGAGAAACGTGGATGAAATAGAGGAAACTATTCGAAAAGGTAAAAGTATTAAAGTGACCGAGGACAGACATACCTTAGGAAGACAGCAAATGATATGTTTGAAAGATAGAAATGGGGAAATCATTAAATGCAGGGACAGAATGGTAAAAAGAGTAGAAGAATTTTACCAAGAGCTTTACTCGTCGAAGACCGTAGTTGAGTCAGTAAATTAATCTGTAGACGTTAGAAACGTACCAGAGATTACAAAGGAAGTAGAATTTGCTCTAAAAACTATGAAACGACGAAAAGCACCTGGGGAAGATGGTATATCGATAGATCTATTGAAAGACGCAGGTAAATTAGTTCATTTTAAACTAGGTGAGTTGTACACCCAGTGCTTACATCAAGAAAGCGTTCCTGAAGCGTGGTGCAATGCTATAGTGATTTTGCTTCATAAAAAAGGAGACCAGAAGGACCTTAGTAGCTATCGACCGATTATCTTGCTACCAAATGTATATAAAGTATTCTCCAAGATCCTTACAAATAGACTCAGTCAAGTTTTAGATGGAAACCAACCGAGAAAACAGGCAGGCTTTAGGAGCGGATATTCGACTCTAGACCACTTTCAGGCGATAAACCAACTAATCGAGAAAACGACAGAATACAATATACCTCTATGTTTAGCTTTTGTAGACTACGAGAAGGCCTTTGACTCAGTAGAACAAATAGCAATACTAAACTCGCTACGCGAACAGGGTACAAACGAATAGATCGTAAGAGTTTTAGAAAAGATTTACGCGAAAGGTACCGCTATAATTTGACTATATAAAGATACAGAAAAGATCAAGATTGAGAAAGGAGTACGGCAAGGCAATACAATTTCACCCAAATTATTTACATCTTGTTTTGAAGATATTCTTATGAGATTGAGTTGGGAAAATATTAGAACCACCTAAGATTTGCGGATGAATTTATTTTTATTTCAGAAAGAGCAGAAGACTTGCAAGATATGCTGAGCGATCTAAATAAGGAAAGTCTCAAAGTAGGTTAAAAATGAATAAGAGTAAAACCAAAGTAATGTTCAACACGAAAGTTCAAAGTAAAGAGATTGTAATTGATGGTGAGAGTCTTGAAGAAGTTGAGGAGTATAATTATTTAGGGCAGATGGTGAAAGTGACGAAAGATCATGATAATGAAATAAAAAGACGCATTACATTTGGTTGGAAAGTGTTTGGTAAGTATAATAAAATCCTGAGAGGCTCTCTACCTATATGTTTGAAACGTAAAGTTAACAATCAATGCATTCTGCCAGCAATAATTTACGGGTGTGAGGCTTGGAAACTAAGGCAATGGAAACAAAACTAAGGACATTACAGATGAGAATGGAGAGATCAATGATGGGAATAACGCTGAGAGACCGAAAGAGAGCAAGCTGGGTGAGAGAGCAGACTGAAGTGAAAGATATTGTGGAAGCAGTAAAAGAGAGGAAGTGGAACTGGGCAGGTAAGTTAGTGCGAACGACTGATGAGCGATGGAGCAAGTGTGTTACTGAGTGGACGCTGCGAGATAGGAAGCGTGGAAGAGGGAGACCAGACAGAAGGTGGAGAGACGAGATCGAAAAGTTTGCAGGAGTGACGTGGCAGAGGTTGGTGCAGTCGTGTGAATCATGGAATGCTATGAAGGAGGCCTTTGTTCAGTAGTGGACTCAGGATGGCTGATTTGATTGATATATATATATATATATATATATATTTATCTATATATATATATGTATATATATATATATTTATCTATGTATATATATATATATATATATATCTGAATAACACTTAAGTTCTTCGCCTTGTATTAAGGAAAGACAAAGGTAGACGTATGATAGGAGCATCTCCCCCTCGCGATTTTCCCTCTTGACAATGGTAGTCACTTCATCTCACGTGGTGACAGAAATCTCACTCGCGTGAGATCTCATTTTAACCCAATTATCCGTTACCCGCAAAGCGAGGTGACTAGACATGGGAGAGGATTATCTCTCCTCTTATCCCCTTTTCATCCCAATCAACGAGAGACACTGATTTATTTTTATTTTATTTTATTTTATTTACTTATTTTTGTGAAATGGATAACGACAAATCCGAGGAATAATAAATGAAATAGAATAGATTATAGTAAAATGCAATGAAATAAGAAATAAAGCAATAAAATAACGAATTTGAGTGTATGAAAAATAAAACAAAACGAAATAGTGAAATAGATCTAAATACTATTAGAAAAGCAAAATGAAACAAATAAAACATAAATAAACAAATAAAATTAAAATAAAATAAGATCAAATATATAACTAAACAAATATAACTATACAAACAAACAAACAAACAAAAAATCAAACGAAAACAAAAGACGAACAAACAATGCAATGACGTAGTCACTCTCCCCTCCTCCTCCTCCTCTTCCTCCTTCCTCCTCCACCTCCCTCCTTCTCCTCCCTCTTCTCTGGTCTATCCTCTTCCTCCTCATGCATTCCTTCTCTTTCCTCCTCCTCCCTCCTCCTTCCTCCTCCTCCTCCCTCTTCCCTGGTCTCTCCTCCTGCATCCTCCTCTTCCTACATCTTACTCCTCCCTCCTCCTCTACCCTCCTCCTCCTTCCTTCTCCTCCCTCCTTCTTCCTCCTCATCACTCTTCCCTGGTCTCTCCTCCATCCTCCTCCTCCTTCCTTCTCCTCCCTCCTCCTCCTTCCTCCTCCTTCCTTCTCCTCCCTCCTCCTCGGGGGGAAGATCGGATCCCCATGCGGTAAGACAGGTAGCCGACCGCTCTTCCACTTGGGGCAAATTTGATTTTTTTTTTTTCATTTTCGTTTTTTTGTCGACAAGAAATGTAAAGCAAAAATAGATATTTTAGTTTCTGAAGAGGATTTGCAAATATCTGCTAGGGCGGGGGGGGGGAGGGGCGAAATTTAATATATATATATTTTTTTTGTGTTTAATTCTTAGGTATATATATATATATATGTATATATATATATACATGTATATATATATATATATATATATATATATGTGTGTGTGTGTGTGTGTGTGTGTGTGTGTGTGTGTGATTCACCATGGTCTTGGATCACGTGCTGTACTCGTGATCGACAGCTATTTCCCTCCCGGAAGAGAGCTCAGAGCTCATATATGACCGATCTATGGGTAATGCTGTGATCTTACACGCACATACACACCCAACTCCCCGCTCACGAGTTGGAGTAACGACTCGCAGCGCAGCGATACTGAAATTATCTAAGCCCTGGGCGGGATTCAAACCCGGGCCGCCGTAGTGGCTGCCGGGAATTCTACCACCACGCCATCGAGTCGTGTGTGTTTGTGTGTGTGTGTGTGTGTGTGTGTGCATGTGCGTGTGTGTGTGCAAACATACAAGAAAATGCACACATATAAACATAATGAAAGAGACTGCAAGAGACCATAAGGCCTACACTAGGCAGTTCCATGTCCATTACCACCAATCGTCCCCATCCATAAAGTTATCTAACCTCTTAAAACAAAACATACATACACATACACACACACATATACACGCACACATACACACACACACACACATACGACTCAGTGGTGCATTTGGCAGAGTCCCCGACATTCACTACGACGGTCCGGGTTCGAATCCTGCCCAGGGCTGGAATAATTTTAGTATCGCTGCACTTCGAGTCGTTACTCCAACTCACGTGGGCGGGGAGTTGGGAGTGTGTGTGCGTGTAAGGTCACAGCATTACCCATAGATCGGTCATACGAGCTCTGAGCTCTCGTCACAGGCCCAACACGTGATCCAAAGACCAAGGTGAATACACACACCCGAGTTTGAGCCTCACCCAGGTATGAACATTTCAGCATCGATGCAATGTGAACCGGCACTCTAACTCTGGTGGGCAATGAGTTGTGTGTGCATGTGCGTGTATGTCTGTGTGTATGTGTGTGTGTGTGTGTGTGTGTGTGTGTGTGTGTGTGTGTGTGTGTGTGCTCGTGCATACGTACATGTGTGTGTGTGTGTGTGTGTGTGTGTGTTTTTGTGAGATTAACAAACACCATAATCCCAAAGTGAGCGGGTATTGGGAGGCTAGGAAGAAAAGGAGGAAGAAAAAAAGGAGGAGGAGGAGGAGGAGGAGGAAGAGGAGGAGAAGGAGGAGGAGGTGGGGGTGTAGGAAAGGAGGCGGAGGAGGAGGAGGAGCAGGTGGTGGAGGAGGAGGAGGAGGAGGAGGGATGTGGTGGTGAAGGAGGAGAGGAAGAGGTGGAGAAGAAGGAGGAGGTGGGAGATGGAGTGGAGGAGAGGAGGAGATGGAAGAGGAGGAGGAAGAGGAGGAGGAGGAGGAGGTGGAGGCAGTGGAGGTGGAAGTGGAAGAGGTAGTAGAAGAGAAAGAGGAGAAAAAAGAGGAGGAGGGGGAAGGGGAGGAAGAGGGGAGGAGGAGGAGGAGGAGGAGGAGGAGGGGGAAGGGGAGGAAGAGGGGAGGAGGAGGAGGAAGAGGAGGAGGAGGAGGAGGAGAAAGAGGAGGAAGTACAAGTGTAATTTCAACAATAGTGCGCATCAGACATCACATTAGAATAATAATATTTTTTCTAAATATCTCTAACCAATATCATCATGACTACACAATCAATCACCATTTTCTATTTCTAAAACTTTATCTATTATCAGGAAAGAAAATGGG
>NC_134806.1:1647630-1662630 GCF_046742065.1 Oratosquilla oratoria | reverse complement strand
ACCACTCTGTCGTCCTCTTCAGCAGAATGATTACAAAGGTATAGTACAAGAATATATACATAGTAATGAGGTACATGAAGGGGGACATGGGAAGACACAGGTGAATTTACCCTAGGTAGGGTGATCGTTGTTGGAACCAATAATGTTTGAACATATTTTATTAACTGCTAATGATGTAATACAGTCCGGAATCCAATGACCTTTTGAGATGTTGAAATTCGAGACATCTTTGATGAAAGAAGATTCTATTATTTTTCTCTTGAAGCTACAATTTGATTTAAAAATTATATCTGCGTTGTCCCAGTCTATGCGGTGGTCTTTGTTGAATGAGTGAAGAAACACTGCAGAGTTCTCGTATGCATATTTAACCGAGTTTTTGTGTTCTTTAATCCTGGTGGTGATATTTCGTCCGGTTTGACCCCAGTACACTTGATCACAATCCTTGCATGGTAATTTATAAACTCCTGGGTTGTTATTTTCTTGGGTTCCTCTATGGACATTAACTACTTTAGAAAATAGGCTGTTGGGATAATTAAATGTGAATTTGATTTGTTAAGGAGGAAGTAGTTTAGAAACTACTTTGTTCAAACATTACTGGTTCCAACAACGATCACCCTACCTAGGTTAAATTCACCTGTGTCTTCCCATGTCCCCCTTCATGTACCTCATTACTATGTATATATTCTTGTACTATACCTTTGTAATCATTCTGCTGAAGAGGACCACAGAGAATGGTCGAAATATACAGGAACAATCATCTCACTTTTTATCTTTTTCCACCGACAGTGGGTTCTAAGTTTTAATTTTACCAATGTGTTACGACATTAGTGCAATCTAATATATATATGTACAACACTGAATGGGTCCCAGTGATTAGAGATACATTTTAACAACCACAATGCACTTTAATTCTAAGCCATCAAAGGCCAGCATGCTTGAAATTGAAATGTGGTACTACCCAGGACTAGAACCGGGTATCCTCATAACAAGTGCGACAGTGACTTTCCAACTAGGCCACCTCTCTTGATGGCCTAGTTGGAAAGTCACTGTCGCACTTATTATAATCTCTGTTGTATAAAGACTTCATAATCCTAAAATGATGTGCTTGACGCCTTTCTAAGTTCTAGAGTACATTGTATGACGTCATCTCAACTTAGGAGTGTGCCGACTACAAACTATCATTTAATGTACAGGCCTACTATGATATATATGTCTTAAATAGACGAAAACGTTCGGTCACCTTTCATTTTATTTTCCAAGTGGTTTTATTACACATTTTGTGAATCACGTGTTTTTGTGATTTATCCGCATTTATATATATATAAAAGGATTACAAAGGCAAAGCATGCCGACAGGAGACCTTTTGATCCATATCTAGGTCGGATGCAAAAAAAAAAAATAAATAAATAAATAAATAAATAAATAAAAAAAAAAAAAAATCATATTAATAATAAATTAAAACTATAACAATGTAAATAACAATTAAAATACATAAATAAATGCATTGGTATAGTTGAATAACAAACAAACAGGTAAATAGTAAATGATAATAAATTGACATATAACTAATAATAAATGAAAATCAGACAGACAAATTATAACAAAACAAAAACAAATAATATAACATAAATTATAATAATTACAGCATCTTACTTAGGTATTTATCTAAATGATTCTTAAAGCTTCGAACTGAACTACATTGCACTACCTGTGCAGGAAGTTTATTCCATTCATTAACTACACGGTTGGCAAAGTTGTTTCTACCTACTTCCAAATTGAATCTATTTCCGGACAGTTTGAGACCATTGTTTCTTGTCTGATTCTCATTCAATGTGAAAATTTTGTCACTTTTGATGTTGTCAATTCCCTTTAAAATCTTAAAGACCTGTATCAAGTCACCTCTGAGTCTACGCTTTTTTAGGGAAAACAGATTTATGTGCTTAAGTCGATTTTCGTATGATTTATTTTTGATATTTGGAATCAGTTTTGTGGCTCGCCGTTGTACCTTTTCCAGTCTGTCAATGTCTTTAATGAGATTCGGTGACCATACGGAAACAGCATATTCCAAATGTGGACGAACTAACGATTTATATAGCTTGTTAATGAGTGATGGACTTTTGAAATCAAAAGATCGCGCAATCAATCCCAGAATCTTATTTGCTTTCTCAGAGGCTGAAATACACTGCTTGGATGATTTGAGGTCGTTACTGATAATTACGCCGAGATCTTTTTCACTATCCACTTTTGTTAACGAATTTCCAAATAACTTGTAATCGTACTTACTGTTATTTTTACCTATGTGCATTACCTTGCATTTACTTGTGTTAAATTTCATTAGCCACTTTTCAGACCATTGCTGTAATTTATCTAAATCTTCTTGAATATCTAATTGGTTTGAGTGATCATTTGCCACTCCGCACAGTTTTGTATCATCAGCAAATTTGGAAACAGTAGATTTTAGTCCATTGTCTATATCATTTATATATACTATGAATAGAAGTGGCCCAAGAACGGAACCCTGAGGAACTCCACTTGCAACATTTTTCCATCCAGAAGTTTTTCCATTTAAAACAACTCTCTGTTTTCGACCTTTCAACCAATTACTAGTCCAACCTAATAGGCTACCACTTATTCCATGCAAAGCTAATTTAGTAAGTAGTCTTTCGTGTGGGACGGTATCAAAAGCTTTTGCAAAGTCTAGATATATTAAATCTATATTGTTTCTTTTGTCATAATTCGAGATAACTGTGTTGTAGAATTCGAGTAAGTTAGTCACGCAAGAACGTTTCCGTCTGAAACCATGCTGGCTATCATTTATCAAACGGTTACTTTCTAAATGATATTCGATATCATCTCTGATGATAGTTTCCATTATTTTTCCTACGATCGAAGTCAAACTTATAGGCCTATAGTTATTTGGTTTCTTTTTGTCACCTTTTTTGAATATGGGAGTAACGTTAGCTAGCTTCCATTCTCTTGGGACATCTCCGGATATGATGGATTTCTTGAAAATAATTTCTAATGGAACAACAATCTCATTTTTCATTTCCTTTAAGATTCTTGGATGCCAACCGTCAGGCCCTGGTGTTTTGTTAACTTTGAGTTTGTCTATACACCTTTTAATTTTTTCTTTTGTTATATTTACCGTAGTGAGTAAGTTTACCCCAGACTTTTCACAGGTTTCAGTTTGGAATTCACTTTGAGGTGTTTCGTTTACGAATACCGAGCTAAAATAATTGTTTAAGAGATTACACATTCCTTCATTTGAATATTCAAGTTGACCGTCAGCAGATAATAGTGGACCAATGTGATTCCTAACAACCTTTTTATCTCTAATGTAACTATAGAATTCTTTGGGATTCTCTTTGGATTTCTCAGCGATGTTCATTTCGTATTGTCGTTTTCTTTTTCTTATTGTCTTTTTTAAATCTCTCTGTATTGATACATAACTTTCATAGTCATTAGATGCACCCGAGCACTTATATTTCTTATAAGCCTGTCTCTTTTTAGCAATACTTTTTTCAGTTTCTTTGTCGAGCCACTTTGGGCGAGCCTGATTTGGGGGACGTCTGTCCTTAAAAGGAATGTAAGTTTGAATCATCTTAGTGAGCGTATTTTGAAATATTTCCCACATCTGATCTACAGGCCTTTCGTTTAATTTTTCCTCCCAATCTGTAAGCTGAAGCTCCTGACGTAGTTCTATGAACTGAGCTTTACTGAAATCGGGTATTTTAGAAGCACAAGTATCCATTCTAAAATTGTTTAGGAGTTTGAATCTGACTAAGTTGTGATCGCTATTTGCAACAGATTCACCGACTTCTACATCAGTTGCCATGCTTTCGCGGCTAGTGATCAATAAATCGAGTATGTTTCCATATCTTGTGGGCTCTTTTACATGCTGAATTAAGTAATTGTCACCAAGAAAATCAATCAAGCGACTACCTATATGGCCATGTTCAAGGGTCATCCAATCAATGTCAGTAAAATTGAAATCACCCATTATCAATAAATCCCGGTTGCAGAAACTAGACAGTTCTTGAAATAACAGTTTGTCGTCTGCTAATGATAATGTCTTTGGCCTATATATTACACCTATATTCATTTTTTGTCCATTTGTTTGGGTTAACTCAACCCACAAACTGTCATATGCATCCTGTTTCACTTTCTCTAAAACACAAGCATGAACATTGTTTTTAACGTACAATAGAACACCCCCACCTTTCTTGTGGTTTCTATCCTGATGAAAGTGTTTAAATCCCGCAATATTAAATTCAGCTTCGAACTCTGTACCATTTAACCATGTCTCAGTTATTCCTATCATATCGAGATTTTCGCTTTTGACATACGCCTGTATTTCTTGAAATTTGTTCCTAATACTACGAGCATTAAAGTACATAGTTTTAAGAAACTCCTGATTATTTCTTTTTGACACATTTTGAGTTTCAATATCATGTCTTATATTATAATTTTGTTTTTTATTTATGCCTTGCTCTATATTATTATTATTTGGTCCTTCATTGACATTCAATGCCTCATTAACATTTCTCCTATCAAAATTAACATTTCCCCCATCACGGACATCTGGTCGATTACGGTCATCCGATCTATTTTGTACATTTTGTCCCCCTACGTCACCGTGATTCACGCCGGCCTCCCGTCGTTCAGTGACATTATGTCCGGCATCCCTTTCTAAAATTATATTTTGTCCTCCAGTGACATTATATCCTACCGTGATATTTTTTCCTCCACTATAATTACATCCCATCGTGATCTTTTGTCTTCCACTGTCATTACATCCTATCTTGATATTTTGGCCTTCATTGACATTCTGTCCGGTATCTCTTCCTAAAATTATATTTTGTTCTTCACTGACATTATAACCTACCGTGATATTTTCTCCTCCATTATCATTACATCCTATCGTGATATTTTGTTCTCCACTATCATTATTTCCCATTGTGATCTTTTGTCCTCCACTGTCATTACATCCCATTGTGACATTTTGTCCTAAGACATTACATCCTAATGTGTCATTTCGTCCTCTAGCGATATTACATCCTATCATGATATTTTGGCCTTCATTGACATTCTGTCCGGTATCCCTTCCTAAAATTACATTTTGGCCTTCAATGACATTATATCCTACCGTGATATTTTTCCTCCATTATCATTACATCCTATCGTGATATTTTGTTCTCTTATCATTACTTCCCATCGTGATCTTTTGTCCACTGTCATTATATCCCATTGCGACATTTTGTCCTATGACATTATATCCTAATGTGACATTTCGTCCTCTAGCGACATTATATCCTAAAATTATATTTTGTCCTATACTGGTATATTGTTCTACATTAATGCTATACTCTACACTGTTTTCCCAAGTACATTCTATTTCCCCTTCCCTTTGGCCTTCTACCCTAAAAAAGGAGCTGGTTCATTACAAACTCCCACAATGAGGTTTGTAAGAACATCTTTGCCTCTGCGGGTAAGGTGGATCCCATCAGAAGCGTAAAGGTCATGGCGCCTAGAAAAGAGATACCAAGGATCAAGAAAGTGGTATCCCAATTGTGTGCACAACTGCGATATCCTATCATTGATCCCTATGGCTCTACTGTTCCAACACGAACCTGCGTAGATCCTCGGGAGGATCCCACAGACTACGTGACGGCTCCCACGTTCCTTCATCTCCTGAAGGAGGACCTTGTAATTCCGAACAAGCTCCTCTGATCTCACCCCACCTACATCGTTACTACCCGTATGTACAATCGTAACCGTGTTCTTCCGTCCTTGCTCCCTGATGGACCGGGTACAATCAACGATCCCACGGCCCGGTTGACATACAAGCTTGCAACGTCGCTTAGTCTTTCGCTGCAGGATGTCGTCATAGCCTCGAACCATGGAGTCCCCCACCACCAAGAACTCCTGGTTTTCAGCCACTTCATCCTCCAGTAGAGCAAAACGATTGACTAGAGCCAGCGGTTGTACCACAGGGCACACGTCTACCGAACGCGGGCTCGACAAACGGGACCCCACGGAGCGCCACTCGCTCATGGCAGTGACAGTAGGTGAAGAAGTGGAACGCTCTTTGGGTTGTGGGGAGGGTTCACTCTTCTCACGGAGCGCACTCCTGAGAAGCCGAATTGCCTCCTCACACATCCTGAGACGGACCTCTAGGTTCACGCAACCTTCACAAGCCATTTCGCTCCCCCTTTAGCAATAAAAACGGCAAAGAGAAAATACAAATCAACAACAACAACAAATCAAAGCGGTCTCTAATAAACTAAATACGCGAAGCTTACTCTGCTTACCTTATACTATTTCTCCTACCTTTGGAATACGGTAACAGAAAACTTGTTTTGAAATTGAATAGAACCCTGCACTTTATCTTATATCTGTAACTGTATAGCGCTATACGTATACAATTACAAAAACACAACACAATCACTTAACACTATTCGGAGATATAAAATTCACAGGTATTCACTAGCTGGTGTCTGTGCAGAAAAACGAGGTCTCTAGCTGAGGTCACGAGCGGACTGAGCTGAGGTATATATATATACATATATATATATGTATATATACGTATATATATATGTATGTATATATACATGAATATAATATATATGTATATATATATGCATATATATATATATATTGTCAGTGTATTTGGGCAGGAGTTTTTCTCTAATGCATGTTTCATTAAAAGTGATGGCTAGTTGTGCATTAATAATTTTCTTAATGGTATTTTCCATATACCTTATTAAGGATTTGTTTTCCTTAGGAAGGAAATTTATGACTTGGCTGTATGTAGTCATATTAGCTAGATCGCGATTCAAGACCCTTCTTCAGTAGCTATAGGGATAAGAATTAATCCGAAGATTCTAGTAAAGATCTAAGTTTTATACTAGAGTTACTCTACTTGCTAATCACTGGGGGAGGTCACCTGGTATTACGGGCAGGGACGAAATGTCACGTGCGCTAGGGAGCCTCCGGGTTTGTGTTGTGGCGGAATGTGGCGTTTTGTCTCGTAGTTGGACGAGTGGCGTTTTGTCTCGTATTGGCGTTTATGGTATTATGTCTCATGTTTTTATTTGTAACGGTTTGTCTCATGCTTGGAAGGGCTCTGAGGTCTTCTGCTTGTACATTTAGGTTTGGGCTCAACTCTTTAATATACAACGCTTCTAAAATTGGGAGGCGTCTATCGTCAGTACATAAATCCAAAATCTCGGTGTTTTTCTCTAGTGTCTCTCTTACTAGTGTTATGCCGTGGGCTTCTCTTAAATGATTTTTAGGGGCTCCAGATGTCAGGTGGTATGAGAGGCGACGGGATAACCTCATTGTCGTCATGCCAATATAGGTGGATGGGAGGGCTTCACAGTTCCCTCGTGTACATGTGAACCTATAGATGGCATGTGATTTCTGAAGTTCCTTTCTCTCTTGTAGGGGGCTGTTTCTAATAAGAAGGTGGCTAGTTTTCTTAGTTTTATAATAAATCACTAGATTTAGTATTTTTTCTGGATTGACTGGTTTAATGTTTCTTTTTATAATTTGCTTCATAATGCGTTCATCTTCTTTATAAGCTGACGAAAAAGTGGATTTATAATATATGTTGATTTTCTCTTTATTTTGTTTATCATTGTTGTTGTTATGCCAGCCGTCCATTATTTTCTTTGTTTGAAAATGTATCTCTTTTTCATTGAAGCCGTTATTGATCAGAACTTGAGTGGAACGTTCGATTTCATCATGCACTTGTGTCCATGTGCTGCAGTGAGTTAGTGCTCTTCGAATATAGGCACTGATGGTAGAGTCCTTATATCTTTGAGGGCACTCACTGGATCCATTAAGGCAGTGTCCAGGGTTAGTGGGTTTTGTGTACACTGTTGTATTAAAAGAATTTTCATTTTGTTTCACTAAGAGGTCGAGGAAGGGTAAAGCTCCGTCAATGCTATCTTCCATAGTGAAAGTGAGTTCAGATGTCTCTTGTAATAGGTGGCGGAGTTTTTCAGCTTCATTGCTGTTATTGGTTTTAATGAAGACATCATCAATGTATCTACAGTAAATATCTGGCTTTTCTGTTTTACTGAATACTTCTTCTTCTACGCAGCCCATGAAGAAGTTTGCCATTAACACTCCAAGGGGGGATCCCATTGCAACTCATCAATTTGGCAATATTTGTTTCCACGGGGGCAAGTGAACGGGACTTCTTTTGTACAGCATTCAAGCAGTTTACGTAGTGTAAGTTCTGGAATGTCTAGTATAGGTGTAGTGTTATCGTGGTACACTTTGTTGATGATGTAATCAATTGTTCGATCTACGGAAATATTAGTGTATAACCCCTCCACATCAAGAGAAGCGATTCTACCTTTAGCAGAGTTTGCCTTAATAATGTCTAGGAAATCAGATGTAGATTGTAGACTATAGGTGGCGGGAGTGTAGGGAGTTAGAATAGAGCACAGTTTCTTGGCGAGTTTGTACGTAGGTGCAGGGATTTGTGAGATTATGGGACGGAGTTTATTACCAGGTTTGTGTGTTTTGACTGTCCCATAGCAGTAACCCATACCATACTCTCCTGAAAGTTTATTAAATTTTACTTTGCTGGCAGCATTATTCCCTTCTATAAGTCGATTTACCTTTTTCTTGAGTGATTCTGTAGGGTCTTTGTTGATCTTTTTAAACTTAGATGTATCATTGAGGATAGTATCTATCTTTTCTAAATACTCAGAGGTGTCCATGAGTACGTAAGTTGCCGCTTTGTCTGCTTTCCTGATGGTGATACTATGGTCTGATTTTAACTCTTTTGCGGCCTCGATGTGTTTCTTGTCAATCAAATTGCTGTGATATTTTCCTCTTGATTTATGAGCTTCAGCAATAACTTCTTGTTTGAAAGTGGGCTCAACAATGACTTCACCTTTTTTACATAATTTCTCTACATCATCTATAAGTATTTCGCATTCTGTTCTTTTTTGAAACTTCTTAGGTTTAGACATAATGTGGCAGTTAAGCCCTAAATTAAGGACTTCCTCTTGGTCTGGAGTAAGAATCTTATTGGTTAAATTTATATAACCATTTGGTGGGCGTGAGTATTTAATATGGCCGCCGTTCAGATTTATTAATTTCTTTTGATTAGCTTTAGTGATAGAATTTTTGTGTTGATTAATAATATCGGAGAATAGGGTGTCAATATTCTCTTTTAAGGTTGTATCTATGTGTATGTTGTTCCATTTTTCTTCAAGCTCTTGGTATTCTTGGTTGAGGTTTTGTATTTTGTCTTTTAATTCTTTAATCCTCTGTTTCATATATTTTATTCTTTCTTCCTTACTGGGTTTATACTTGCACCTCTTGTTTAAGGTCACTGTCCCATCACAGGGGATATTGTCAGTGTATTTGGGCAGGAGTTTTTCTCTAATGCATGTTTCATTAAAAGTGATGGCTAGTTGTGCATTAATAATTTTCTTAATGGTATTTTCCATATACCTTATTAAGGATTTGTTTTCCTTAGGAAGGAAATTTATGACTTGGCTTGGAGGGGTTATACACTAATATTTCCGTAGATCGAACAATTGATTACATCATCAACAAAGTGTACCACGATAACACTACACCTATACTAGACATTCCAGAACTTACACTACGTAAACTGCTTGAATGCTGTACAAAAGAAGTCCCGTTCACTTGCCCCCGTGGAAACAAATATTGCCAAATTGATGGAGTTGCAATGGGATCCCCCCTTGGAGTGTTAATGGCAAACTTCTTCATGGGCTGCGTAGAAGAAGAAGTATTCAGTAAAACAGAAAAGCCAGATATTTACTGTAGATACATTGATGATGTCTTCATTAAAACCAATAACAGCAATGAAGCTGAAAAACTCCGCCACCTATTACAAGAGACATCTGAACTCACTTTCACTATGGAAGATAGCATTGACGGAGCTTTACCCTTCCTCGACCTCTTAGTGAAACAAAATGAAAATTCTTTTAATACAACAGTGTACACAAAACCCACTAACCCTGGACACTGCCTTAATGGATCCAGTGAGTGCCCTCAAAGATATAAGGACTCTACCATCAGTGCCTATATTCGAAGAGCACTAACTCACTGCAGCACATGGACACAAGTGCATGATGAAATCGAACGTTCCACTCAAGTTCTGATCAATAACGGCTTCAATGAAAAAGAGATACATTTTCAAACAAAGAAAATAATGGACGGCTGGCATAACAACAACAATGATAAACAAAATAAAGAGAAAATCAACATATATTATAAATCCACTTTTTCGTCAGCTTATAAAGAAGATGAACGCATTATGAAGCAAATTATAAAAAGAAACATTAAACCAGTCAATCCAGAAAAATACTAAATCTAGTGATTTATTATAAAACTAAGAAAACTAGCCACCTTCTTATTAGAAACAGCCCCCTACAAGAGAGAAAGGAACTTCAGAAATCACATGCCATCTATAGGTTCACATGTACACGAGGGAACTGTGAAGCCCTCCCATCCACCTATATTGGCATGACGACAATGAGGTTATCCCGTCGCCTCTCATACCACCTGACATCTGGAGCCCCTAAAAATCATTTAAGAGAAGCCCACGGCATAACACTAGTAAGAGAGACACTAGAGAAAAACACCGAGATTTTGGATTTATGTACTGACGATAGACGCCTCCCAATTTTAGAAGCGTTGTATATTAAAGAGTTGAGCCCAAACCTAAATGTACAAGCAGAAGACCTCAGAGCCCTTCCAAGCATGAGACAAACCGTTACAAATAAAAACATGAGACATAATACCATAAACGCCAATACGAGACAAAACGCCACTCGTCCAACTACGAGACAAAACGCCACATTCCGCCACAACACAAACCCGGAGGCTCCCTAGCGCACGTGACATTTCGTCCCTGCCCGTAATACCAGGTGACCTCCCCCAGTGATTAGCAAGTAGAGTAACTCTAGTATAAAACTTAGATCTTTACTAGAATCTTCGGATTAATTCTTATCCCTATAGCTACTGAAGAAGGGTCTTGAACCCGAAATCGCGATCTAGCTAATATGACTACATACAGCCAAGTCATAAATTTCCTTCCTAAGGAAAACAAATCCTTAATAAGGTATATGGAAAATACCATTAAGAAAATTATTAATGCACAACTAGCCATCACTTTTAATGAAACATATATATATATATATATTATATATATATATATATATATATATATATATATTTATATATGTATATATATATATATATATATCTCAGGGGGAAGTGAAGTGTCTTCTGGCGTATTCTCCTTGTTTTATGACCTGGGTTTTCTGGATAAATGAGAAATGTTGAGTTACCTGGGTTAAAATTGAGGTTAATCATAATCCAGGTCATGATCAAGGTCAGACTCAAGGTCATTCTCTAAATCAAACTTAAGGTCACACTTAAGGTCACGATCGAGATCAAACTTGAGGTCAAACTCCAAGTCATCCTCGAGGTCACATTGAGGTCATACTCTAGGTCAAAATCGAGGTCAAATTCGAAGACAAACTAGTGATCAAACTCTAGAACATCCTGGAGGTCATACTCGAGGTCAAACATAAGGTTAAACTCAAGATAAAACTCAATGTCGTACTCGAGGTCAAATTTAAGGTCAAACTCGGTCAACCTCGGGGTCAAACTTGAGGATATTCTTAAGATCATACTCGTGGTCAAACATGTGGTCATAGTCGAGGTCATACTTGAGGTCACATTTAAGGTCACACTTGAGGTCATATTTGAGTTCATACTTGAGGTCATCTACGGAGTCACTTGAGGTTCCTCTTCATTGTAGCCCTTCGTTGGAAGAGGAGGATGGGGGGGGGGAAAGGGGTGGAGGATGTGGGAGGGGGAGATGGAGGCTGGGGGAAGAGGGTGGGGGAAGATGAGGAGGGGAGAGGAGATTCAATAGATCCTCTTCTGAAGCCTTTGTCACAGCGAAGGACAGAAGGGGGGAAGGGGGGAGGGGGGAGGGGGGAAGGGGGGAGGGGGAAGGGGGGAAAAGGGGAGAGGAAATGGGGGGTAATGGAGATGTAGAAGGAGTAATTAAAGAAGAGAAGAGAAGAGAGGGGAGGAGAGGAGAAGGGGCCGGGGGGGGGAAGCGAGTGGGGAGAGAAGATGGAAGATACAGTGGGAGGGGGGAAGAGGAAGATGAAGGATGAGAGAGTGTAGACGGAAAAGGTATAAAAGGGAATCACAAAAAAAGAAGAAAAGAAGAATAAGAAAATGGAGAAAAGGGAGAAAGGAGTAGGAAGAGAACACTGGATTGAGGGGGAGTAGTGGAGGAGGAGGAAGAGGAAGAGGAAGAGGAAGAGGAGGAGGATAAAAGCGAGGGAATATAGATAACTGACACCAAAACTGAAGTTAGGACGAGAAGAACAGCGAGAGGGAAGAGGTGCACGCACACACACACACACACACACACACACACACACACACACACACACACACACACACACACACACACACACACACACACACACACACACACACACACACACACACACAACACTTAGCAAGTTGACATAAGAACAAAGATTGGACAAACTAAACTTATCAACTCTGGAACAAAGAAGAGAAAGAGGCGATTTGATAACCATCTATAGAATTATGAAAGGGATGGAAATCCTTGATAGGGATGACCTACTACAATGGGACAGAAGAAATACAAGAGGACACGAGAAGAAACTTAAGAAAGACAGTTACAAAAGAGATCTGAAAAAAAAACAGCTTTCCACACAGAGTAATAGATACATAGACCATATTGGAAGAGAAAACAGTGATTGCTAAAACTATACATGATTTTAAGAAAGAACTGTATACGGAAAGATACAACTGCGGGTCCCTACGAGCATAGCTCTCCTCCCGCAAAATATAACTAGGTTAATATATAAACATTTATATGCATATATAATACTGGACCTTATTACTCTATCATTGGTGCTGTCAGCTTATTCTTTAAGAGCCTCTCCCTCTCTCTCTCTCTCTCTCTCTCTCTCTCTCTCTCTCTCTCTCTCTCTCTCTCTCTCTCTCTCTCTCTCTCTCTCTCTCTCTCAGGTACATTTTCGCTTGTTCGACATCCTGGCTCCATCCACCCATGAAGTTCCTCTTGATCCATCTCTTTCCTCTGAGTGTCCTTCGCGGCGCCGAAGGATCTGTACGACATCCAGAATATGTATATATATATATATATATATGTATATATATATATATATATATATATATATATATATATATATATATATATGGGTAAACAAGCATATACATACATAGATACGTATATGTATATATGGCTGAGTTAGTTAAGTCGCTGTCCATTTTTTACGTATCAGCTAGGTTCGAGTCCTCAGCCCGACAGCGTCTCAGCTTCCAAATATGCTTCCTATCGAGCTATATACTTCTGTTGGTCTCGATCGTGTTTACAAGGAATTAAAATGGAAATAAGTTAATGTGGTTGATTATATATATATATATATATATATATATATATATATATATATATATATAATTGTGTGTGTGTGTGTGTATACACATGCATGTAGATAGATAGACCTAGCGATATATTGATAAGTAAATAGATTGGTAAATATATAGACACATATGTAGATAGGCAAAAAGATAGACAAGTATATACATACATATGTGTATATATATATATATGTATATATATATATACATATATATATATATATATATATATATATAGATAGAGAGAGAGAGAGAGAGAGAGAGAGAGAGAGAGAGAAAATGAAAGAGAGAAAGAGAGAGATAAAGAGAGAAAGGAAAAAGCGAGAGAGAAGAAGGGGAGAATATCAGAGATCGGGATAAAAATGAAGAAGAACCGAGAGGGGAGGACGAGAGTGACCGAGCAAAGGCCAGAGGAGGAGGAGGAGGAGGAGGAGGAAAAAGGAAGAAGAGAAAGAGAGGAAAGAGAAAGAGAAGGAGGAAGAGGGAGAAGAACGAAGGATAAGGAAGAGGAGGAGGAGGAGGAGGAAGAAAAAGGAAGAAGAGAAAGAGAGGAAAGAGAAAGAGAAGGAGGAAGAGGAAGAAGAACGAAGGATAAGGAAGAGGAGGAGGAGGAGGAAGAAAAAGGAAGACGAGAAAGAAAGGAAAGAGAAAGAGAAGGAGGAAGAGAAAAAAGAACGAAGGATAAGGAAGAGGAGGAGGAGGAGGAGGAAGAAAAAGGAAGAAGAGAAAGAGAGGAAAAAGAGGGAGAAGGAGGAAGAGGAAGAAGAACGAAGGATAAGAAAGAGGAGGAGGAGGAGGAGGAAGAAAAAGGAAGAAGATAAAGAGAGCAAAGAGAAAGAGAATGAGGAAGAGGAAGAAGAACGAAGGATAAGGAAGAGGAGGAGGAGGAGGAGAAATGGTAGAGGAGAGGGAGGAGGAGTCTTGAGGAGGAGGAAGAAGAGAATAGAAGAGGAGGAGAGAAGAAAGAGAAAGAAAAAGAGAAAGAGAGGGGGAAGCAGAACGAAGAGGAGAAGGAATAGGCGGAGAAGGAGTAAGAGAAGGAGGAGGAAGAAGAGGAGGAGGAGGAAGAGGAGGGGGAGGAGGAGAAGGAGGGAGGGAGGAGAAGGAGGAGTAGGAGAAGTAAAATGAAGAGGGAGAGAGGAAAGAGAAAGAGCAAGAGGAAAAGGGGAAGCAGGAGAAGGAGGAGGAGGAGGAGAAAGAGGAGGAGGAGGAAGAAAAAGGAAGAAGATGAAGAGACAAAAGAGGAGTAGGAAAAGGAGGAAGAAGAAGAGGAGGAAGAGGAGGAGAAATTGGGAGATGAGAAGGAGCAGAAGGAAGAGTAATAGGAGGAAGATGAGGAGGAGAAGAAAGATGAGGAGGAAGAAGAGGAGATGAAAAAGGAGGGAGAATACGAAGAGGAAGAGGAGAAGAAGAGAGAAGATAAAGAGATAAAAGAGGAGTAGGAAAAGGTGGAAGAAGAAGAGGAGGAAGAAGAGGAGGAAGAGGAGGAGAAATTGGAAGATGAGA
>NC_134806.1:1627630-1635130 GCF_046742065.1 Oratosquilla oratoria | reverse complement strand
CCAATAATTACAAAATGTAAGAATGCTGGACGTGTGACCCATGCCCGGACAGTTCGTCAACAACCTTTCCTAGTGTAGTTCCTTATACTCTTCTCATACTATATTATGTTTGCTGTACCTTCTTTCTTTGTAATTTACACTGGAGATGTAATATACGAAAGCGCTCTGCTCCGTTTGTTTATTTTCTTAAGTGGTTACCTTGCATATATATTTATATATTTATATATATATATATTTATATATATATATATATATATATATATATATATATATATATATATACATATGTATATTAGGAAGGTATAATGTAGTAGCAAATTTGTAAAATAAGACTTATTGACCCAGTGTCGGACAATGAGATAAGATGGACAGAAAATCTGTATATTTCGACCACTATCTATGGCCCTCTTCAGTAGAATGATACATAGTGTATTCTCACACTCCACACTATGTATCATTCTGCTTAAGAGGACCACAGATAGTGGTCAAGATATACAGATTTTCTGTCCATCTTATCTCATTCTTCGACAGTTGGACAATAACTCTCATATGTATGTATATATATATATATATATATATCTAAGTTATTAAAAAAATTATGGTGCCCCTAACTCGGACCATGGCAAAAAACGGACACCCCCGGGCCGGCCCGGTGTAAGGGTTTATCAGCGTTTCCCGGGTGTAAAGATTGACCCCCTCTACTACGTAGTTACATGTTACATTTGCATTATGGGTGAAGATTCAAAGACAATGAAGAGACGAAATCGACACTTCTGGGGGTGGGTTACTCGAGAAAAAAAAAGTTAACTAAAGGGGAGTTAAATGCCAACAAAAAACTAACACAGCAGATGAAAAGTGAACATATGTTCTACTTTCAGACCTGTACCAACAAACTAAAGTCTCAAATGTAAAGATAAGTGTTTCAGCGAAAGCTATTGACGTTTAATAAGAAGTTAAACGAGGACAAAAACTACAACTACAGTGATGATGTTTTAGATTCCCTGGAGGTTTACGTTGGTGAAATACCAAAAGAGAGAACAGAGGGTTTTGAAAAGCATTATTTTGCCGGTTACAAAAGTTTCACTAAGAATGGGGGCAAATCTGACCATACAGAGTACCAGAAGCATTATTTGCAGAGGACTTTTCAGTCTCAAAGGAGGTTATGCGTGATGATGTTGAAGAGGAGGACGAGGCTACAACATCAAGTAAAAGGGAAGGTAAAGAAGAAGAAACTACACCCACAAAAAGTGTCGAGGAGATGTTTGCCTATTTGAAGAAGAGTATTGAAGACAATAACAAAGCGTTGTCAGAAATCAAAGAGACCATAAAGCGACAAAGTGACGACGAAGACAGCAGGTCTCCAAAGAGGAAACGGTCTTCAGAAGACGAAGAGGTAGTTCAAGACAACAAGGTTGCCGAGGATAAGGAGGTTGCCGAGGACAATGGTTCTTCTTCGCCTCCGCCACAAAAGAAACAAAAACAATGTAAAAATGTTGAATAAAATGTTTTTTAAAGCCTTTTATTTAACCCGTGGGCGAAGCCCAGGGCGCGTCATTTTGCCGAAGGCCAAGCCCCCAGGCGTAGCCTGGCCGGCGAAGCCGGTGGGCTTTATACATAAAAAATATTTTTCTCTAAACCTTCCAACCTCCAAATATTTTTCTCTAAACCTTCCAACCTCCTACTCCGGAAATGAGTCATCACCGGAAATACTAACTGCGGGGGACACATCTGATTCAGACTCAGAGAATCTTTACGAAATATTACCAAGAGAATCTTTACGAAATAACGCTAAGAGAATCTTTACGAAATATTGCCAAGAAAATATATATACATAAAAACGGAATTACGGAATTCTGACAAAAGAATCTTTACGAAATATTAATGAGAAAATATTTACGAAATATTGCCAAGAGAATCTTTACCAAATGTTAACAAGAGTATCTTTACGAAATATTACCAAGAGAATCTTTACGAAATATTGCTAAGAGAATCTTTACGAAATATTGCCAAGAGAATCTCCACTCCACTAACAAACTTTTTTTTCTCTAATACGTTAATAATATTACCATGGAAAAAGAAAGTGGTGCTAACAAGAAAAAGAGAATCTTTACGGAATTCTGACAAAAGAATCTTTACGAAATATTAATGAGAAAATATTTACGAAACATTGCCAAGAGAATCTTTACCAAATGTTAACAAGAGAATCTTTACGAAATATTACCAAGAGAATCTTTACGAAATATTGCTAAGAGAATCTTTACGAAATATTGCCAAGCGAAGCGAAGCGAGCTACGCTGTAGGCCAAGCACACCTGGCGAAGCCAGGTCCGGGTGCTTGTATATATTACATGTATATATTTATGTGTATATATATATATATAATATATATGTATATCTGTATATATATTTGTATATGTATATATGTATATATATAATATATATATATATATATGACCGTAAGTTGAGTAGGAAACACAGGAGTCTTAGTCTGAGTTTATTCTGACTAGTTTCGCAGGTATGCTTTTTTAAAGGTATGAAAAAGCATACCTTTGAAAAAGCATAACTGCGAAACTAGTCAGGAAAAAACTCAGATTAAGATTCCTGTGTTTTCCTATTCCGCATACGTGAACATGTCACAATGTCTCAACATATATATATATATATATATTTCTCATTACGTGAGGATGAAAATAATATCTTTGCAGCTGTAGTAGAATCAGCTGTAGTAGGGGGGAGGTAAGTACAGTTATGAGATAATTTGAACAAC
The DNA here is from genome assembly GCF_046742065.1 of Oratosquilla oratoria. Taxonomy (NCBI): domain Eukaryota; kingdom Metazoa; phylum Arthropoda; class Malacostraca; order Stomatopoda; family Squillidae; genus Oratosquilla; species Oratosquilla oratoria. The sequence continues at coordinate 1,632,364 of NC_134806.1, read as the reverse complement.
GAGAGCTGTAACGGAGAGATTATTGGACCATAGGAAGCTGCAAGAACAGCTGACGAGAGTGGAGACCAGCAACAGCTGATGGGAGTGGACCTGCACAATCAGCTGCATCAGAGACAGCAGCAAAGAGGATGAGTCAGTCAGCTGTTGTATAGGAAGCAGCTCTATAACACAGCTGTAACAGCTGTTCGTCATCCACAGGAAACTGCAACGAAACGAGTCTGTTGAAACTGGTTCTACGAGAGCACAGATGCAAGACAGGAAGGGAAGGTGGGTGGGAGGGAGGGAGGGAGGGAGGGATGGAGGGGAAGTGGGGGAGGGAGGTGAATGTCGGAGGGAGGAGGGAGGGAAGGTGGATGGAGGGAAGGAGGGAGGGAGAAGAAGTGGGGGAGGGAGGGAATGTGGGAGGAGGGAGGGAAGGTGGGAGGGAGTGATGGAGGGAAAGTGAGGGAGGGAGGGAGGAAGGTGGGGGAAGGAAGGAGGGAAGGTGGAGGAAGGAAGGAGGGAAGGTGGGGAGGGAAGGAAGGAGGGAAGGTGGGGAGGGAGGGGAAGCATATGAAACAGAAATGAAACAATGACAGGTGTTTCAAGAGTCGGAGGAGGAAGTGGAGGAGGAGGTGGAGGAGGAGGTGGCTTGGGGGCTGGGGAGGGGGGGGGGGCTGGCAGGGGGCTGGCAGGGGGCTGTCGGCGGCTCACACAAGGCCACAATTCCATCCCAGGACATTTATCCCATCAAAGGCGACATGCCTTTAATTCCAGCCATTTCCAGGATTCCACAGATTCCTGACACAAAGGACCCCCTGGAACAGCGACGGGTCGGCCTCGCTCTGGCCCTGGAACCTGGAACGCCCTTTTATGGTCCTTATGACTTGAAGCCGGACGGAAAAAATGCTCAGGATTTGTTTTGTCAGCTTTGACTCGAAACTCCTCCCCCCCCCTCCTCCCTCCCCCCTTTTTTTTTTTTTACTTTTTCTTTTTTTTCTTTTTTCTTCTTTTTTTTTTTTTTTGGAAATGTTGCGCTGCCGTTACCTTCGCTGCCACGGACTTCCTCCTCCTCCTCCTCTTTTTCCTCCTCCTCCTCCTCCTCTTTCTCCTCCTCCTCCTCCTCCTCTTCCTCCTCCTCCTCCTCCTCCTCCTCTTTTACCTTCTGTTATGCCTCTTCCTTCTCCACCTCCTTTTCCTCCTCCTTCTCTTACTCCTTCTCCTCCTCCTCTTTTACCTCCTGTTATGCCTCTTCCTTCTCCATCTCCTCTTCCTCCTCCTCCTCCTCATTCTCCTCTTCTTTCTCCTACTACTCCTCCTCTTTTACCTCTTGTTATGCCTCTTCCTTCTGCACCTCCTTTTCCTCCTCCTCCTCCTCCTTCTTCTCCTGTTTTACCTCCTGTTATGCGTCTTCCTTCTCCACCTCCTCTTCCTCCTCCTCCTCTTCTTCCTCCTCCTCCTCATCTTTTACCTCTTGTTATGCCTCTTCCTTCTCCACCTTCTCTTCCTCCTCCTCCTCCTCCTCTTGTACCTCCTGTTATGCCTCTTCCTTCCCCACCTCCTCCTCCTCCTCTTCTTCCTCCTCCTCATCTTTTACCTCTTGTTATGCCTCTACCTTCACCCCCTCTTCTTCCTCCTCCCCCTCCTCCTTCTCCTTTTGTACCTCCTGTTATGTCTCTTCCTTCCCCACCTCCTCCTCCTCCTCTTCTTCCTCCTCCTCTTCCTCCTCCTCCTCATCTTTTACCTCTTGTTATGCCTCTACCTTCACCTCCTCTTCTTCCTCCTTCTCTTCCTCCTCTTCTTCCTCCTCCTCTTCCTTCCCCACCTCCTCCTCCTCTTCTTTCTCCTCCTCCTCCTCCCCTTTTACCACCTGTTATGCCTCTTCCTTCTCCATCTCCTCCTCCTCTTCCTCCTCTTCCTTCTCCATCTCCTCCTCCTCTTCCTCCTACTCCTCCTCTTTTACCTCCTGTTATATCTCTTTCTTCTCCACCTTCTCCTCTTCCTCCTCCTCCTCCTCTTCCTCCTACTCCTCCTCTTTTACCTCCCCCTGTTGTGCCTCTTCCTTCTCCACCTCCTCTTCCTCCTCCTTCTTTTCCTTCTCCTCCTCCTATCCTCCTCCATCTCCTCTTCCTTCTCCTCCTCTTTTGCCTCTTCCTGTTATGCCTCCTTCTCGTCCCCCTCCTCCTCCTCCTCCTCCTCCTCCTCTTATGCCTCCTATTCTACCTCCTCCTTCTCTTATGCCTCTTCTGCCTCTGCTTCCTCCTCTACCTCCTTATCCTCATTTTATGTCTCTTCCTCTTGTCTCTGCCTCCTCCTCCTCCTTCTCCTCCTCTGCCTCTAGGAAGAGCAGTAGAGGATCAAGGAAGAGGAGGAGGAGTAAAAGGAAGAGGATAAGAGAAATGAAAGAAGAGGAGGAAGAGGAAGAGGAGGCGGAGGATAGTCGAGAGAAGGATATAGGAGGAGAGAGGAGAAGGAGAGAGGAGAGGAAGAGAGGAGGGCGAAGGGAGGGAAAGGAGAAAAGAGAAGAGAGAAAAAAGAGAGGAAAAGAGAGGGGTTGAATGTAAAGTGAGAGAAAGAGGAGGGAGGAGAGAGGAGGAGGAGAGGAAATCACTGGGAAAGGAGTTCATTATAGAGTAAGGAGGAAGGAGGAAGGAGGAAGGAGCAAGGAGGAAGGGGGAAGGGGGAAGGACGGAAGGAGGAAGGAGCAAGGAGGAAAGAGGAAGGAGGAAGGACGGAAGGAGGAAGGGGGAAGGAAGAAGGAGGAAGGAGGAAGGAGGAAGGACGGAAGGAGGAAGGACGGAAGGAGGAAGGAGGAAGGAGGAAGGAGGAAGGAGGAAGGAGGAAGGAGGAAGGAGGAAGGACGGAAGGAGGAAGGACGGAAGGAGGAAGGAGGAAGGAGGAAGGAGGAAGGACGGAAGGAGGAAAGAGGAAGGACGGAAGGAGGAAGTAGGAAGGAAGAAAGAGGAAAGAGGAAGGACGGAAGGAGGAAGGAGGAAGGACGGAAGGAGGAAGGAGGAAGGACGGAAGGAGGAAGGAGAAAGGAGGAAGGACGGAAGGAGGAAGGAGGAGGGATGAAAGAAATAGGAAGAAATACGAAGAAAAAAGAGGAGAAAGGAAGAAGAAGAAAGAGGAAACAAAGAGGAGAGGAAAGAATGGAAGGAGGAAAGAGAAGGAAGAAAGAAGGAGGAGGAAGAAAGAAGGAGGAAGGAGAATGAAGTAAGGAGGAAGGAGAGGTAGGAGGAAGGAGGAGGAAGAGAGAAGAAAGGATTGAAGGAGAATGGAGTATGGAGGAAGAAGAAGAAGAAGTAGGAAGGAGGAGGAAGAGAGAAGGAAGGAAGGAAGGAGAATCGAGTAAAGAGGAAGGAGAAGAAGGAGGAAGGAGGAAGGAGGAAGGAGAATGAAGAAAGGGGGAAAAGAAATACAGAGAATGAAGCAGAATGAACAGAGAAGAGAAGAGAAGAGAGGGGGGTGGGGGGAATGAGGGGGGAATGAGGGGGGATGAGGGGGAGAGGGGAGGGGGGAGGGGGAGTAGAATAAAGGAAGTATTGATGAGAGTGGGATGAATGAGGTGGAAAGAAAAGAGAGACAGAGAGAGAGAGAGAGAGAGAGAGAGAGAGAGAGAGAGAGAGAGAGAGAGAGAGAGAGAGAGAGAGAGAGAGAGAGAGAGAGAGAGAGAGAGAAAGAAGAAGAAAAAGAGAAAGAGAGAGAGAGAGAGAGAGAGAGAGAGAGAGAGAGAGAGAGAGAGAGAGAGAGAGAGAGAGAGAGAGAGAGAGAGAGAGAGAGAGAGAGAGAGAGAGAGAGAGAGAAGGAAGGGGAAAATGAGGAAGAGAAGAAGAGGGAAAATAAGGGGAAAGATGGCGAGGGGAAACGGATTGAGGAAGAGAAGGAGGAGGAAGAGGAGGAGGAGGAGGAGAAGGAGGAGAAGGAGAAGGAAGAGGAGGAGGAGGAGGAGGAGGAGGAGGAGGAGGAGGAGAAGGAGGAGGAGGAGAAGAAGGAGGAGGAGGAGAGGGGACGAGACGGCTTGAAAAGGTATATGAGAGGAAACGAGAAAGAGGGGAACAGAATGAGGGGAGAGAAACAGGGTGAATGAGGAGGAGGAGGAGGAGGAGGAGGAGGAGGAAGAGGGGTGGAGGAGGAGGAGGAGGAGGAGGAGGAGTAGGAGGAGAAGGAAGAGGATGAGGGTGAGGATGAGGATGAAGGGGTGGAGCAGAAAGAAGAGAAGAAAGGAGGAAGAGGAGGAGGAGGAGGAAGAGGAAGAGAAGGAAGAAGAGGAGAACGAGAAAGAGGAAAAGGAGGAAGATAAAAAGGAGGAGGAGGAAAAAGAGGAGTAAGGGAAAAGGAGGAGGAGGAGGAGGAAGAATAGGAGGAAGAGAAAAATAGAAGGGGGATGAAGAAGAGGAGGAGGAAGAAGACGAGGAGAAGGAGGAGGAAAAGGAGGAAGAGGATGATGATGAGAAGAATAGGAGGAAGCGAAGGAAGAGGAGAAGGGAGAGGAGGAGGAGAAGAGGAGGAAGAAGAGGAAAAGAAGGAGGAAGAGGAAGAGGAGGAGGAAGAGAAGGAGGAGGAGGAGGAAGAGGAGGAGGACGAGAAGGAGGAGGAGGGAGAGGAGGAGGAAGAGGAGGAAGAGGAAGAAGAGGAGGAGGAGAAAGAGGAGAGGGGAAGGAAGAGGAGGAGGTAGAAAAGTAGGAAGAGGAAAACAAAGAGTAAGAGGAAGATGGTGAAGATGGAGAGGAAGAGGAAAAGGAAGATGAAGAG
>NC_134806.1:1615000-1620000 GCF_046742065.1 Oratosquilla oratoria | reverse complement strand
AAAAGAAGAAGAAAGATTCTGTGGTGTAATTAACGACGCCAGTTACAAAAGAAAATGATTATGATAATAATGATAATATTCTTTCACAAGGCCAGTGTTATGAAAAAAAAAAGTTTCAGTAAAAAAGTAAAAACCACGGACATTATTCTTTCAGACCTTACTGGTTAATTTTAGCTTCGAGTAATTTGCAAATTTCTTCAAGAGCGTGAAATAACTAGCTGTAATGTTTTCCGAAATTGAGAGCATATTTTGTCTTTTTTTTTTGGGGGGGGTAACTTACATTTTATCTTTTTATTTTACTTTGTTTATTTTTATTTTGTTTATTTATTATTTATTTATGATTATCATTTTTTCTGTATGAGTTATTTCTAGTTTTAATCTAAAAGAAAGAACGAAAGAATATGACAATGTACGAAGACATATGAAACTCACATGTGGCCAAACATAGACGCACCAGAAATCATCGTTCATTCTCTTTTCCATCGACCCCTAAGTCTTTTAAGGACCACAATTGACCAAATTAGTCTTGTCAGAATTTCAAAAGTCCTTCGTCGTCTTTCTCGTAACCGTCGCTTGTGACTGGTAGAAATTCAAATTTGAACAGTTTTAACGGATTTAACGGACAATATATTTTTTATCAAGTAATAATACACAAATTACCTTATGAATTATGTTGAATATATTCAGTGTTCAATTTAACGATTTTATTAATAAAACGTAGAAAATTATACAAATTATGAAAATTCACAAATAGAGAAACAAACCCCAAAATGTGCTTGTACCTTTAAAACCAAATAAAATAAATATTTTTATTACGTCTGAGGTAACCAAGAAGGGGTAACGATTGTTACTATTACAGACTATCGTTCACCAGCGCTTCTGTCCATGAGGACCAGAATAAAACACATAAAGAAAATTCTTTGGTCGCCAAGTCATTCTTTGCGATAGGGATTCGAACTGCCAAAAGTGAAAGAAAATAGTTGAAATGACTTTCCCGATGATTCCCAAAATAGGAAAAATAATTTGTTAAAATCTGAACTGAATTAGTTCAAACTACCTTTCAGACGACCTTATCTTTATATAAACATATATATATATTTATATGTATATATATATATATATATATATATATATATATATATATATATATATACATACACACTGAATGGTTCCCAGTGATCAGTTAATATCTTTTCCCAACCACATATCACTTTTAATTCCGTACCATCGCAAACGAGACTGAGAATCGCTTCGAAGGAGGCATCCGTGCAATTGAAACGTTAGACGAGCCGAGGATTCGAACCCAGCTAACCCGTAACAAAGTTACATTGACGTAACCCAATACGCTTATAATATATATATATATATATATATATATTATATATATATATTATATATATATATACTGTATATAATATATATACATATGTATATATATATATATATATATATATATATTTTTTTTTTTTTTTTTTTTTTTTTTTTTTTTTTAAGGTGAAAGAAGTTGACGAGGAGAAATGGGAGAATTTGCCGCCTTAACGTTTCGACCCGCAGGGTCTTGTTCACAAAGCTAACAACTCAAACGTAACCGGATATTTTATACACGGACGGGTCATCTTATGGGACGCTTCGGAGAGCTTGTTATTTTATCTGCGTATTCTTTTATTATTAATAAGCTTGTGGCTTTTGCTAAACATATAAATCCTTCTCTATGGTTAATGTTGTTATTAGTGTTGATATATGCTGCCTCAATTGTTTTCCTTTGTTTCATATATATATGAACTGTGAATTCTATCATATGAAGGACGGCTTCCCCACCTCCTCCTCCTCCTTCTCCTCCCCACCTCTTCCTCCCCACCTCCTCCTCCTCCCCACCTCCTCCTTCTCCTCCTCCTCACCTCCTTCTCCTCCTCCCCATCCTCCCCACCTCTTCCTCCCCATCCTCCCCACCTCTTCCTCCCCACCTCCTCCTCCTCCTCACCTCCTCCTTCTCCTCCTCCCCATCCTCCCCACCTGCACCTCCTCCTCCTCCTCCCCACCTCCTTCTCCTCCTCCCCATCCCCATCCTCCTCCTCATTCCTGTCCCCATCCCTTTCTCTCCCTATCTCCTCTGTTTCTCTTCCTTCTCCCCCTGTTCCCTCCCTCCCTCAGCCTCCTCCTCCCACCATTCCCTCCATCCCTTTTTTCCTCTTTCCCTCCTTCCCTCCCTCCGCCCCTTCCTCATTTCCTTCTCTCCCTTCCACCCCCTCCCCTCCCCCCCTCCATTCCCTCTTCCTCTCCTTCCCTCCCCCTCCCCTTCTATTCCCTCCCTCTTTCCCTCCCTTTTCCTGCACTACTTTTACTCTCCCTCCCTCCCTTCCTCCCTCAATTCTTCCCTCCCTCCCTCCCTCCCTCCCTTCCCTCCCTTCCTCCCTCCCTTCCCTCCCTTCCTCCCTTCCTCTCTCCCTCACTCCTTCCCTCTTTCCCTCCCTCCTTCCCTCCTCTCCCTCCCCTCCTTCCTTCCTCTCCCTCCCTCCTTCCCTCCTTCCCTCCTTTCCTTCCCTCCCTCATTCCATCCTTCCCCCTCTCCCTCCTTTCTTTCCCTCCTTCCATCCCTCCTTCCCCCTTCCCCTCTTCCTCCCTTCCTCCCTGCCTTCTTCCTCCCTCCCCTCTTCCCTCCCTCCCTCCTCCCCTTCTACTCCCTCCTTTCCTCTCTCCTTTCTTCGCTCCCTCCCTCCTTTCCTCTCTTCTCTCCCTTCCTCCTTCCCTTCCTCCTTTCCTTCCCATCCTCCTTCCCTCCTTCCATCACTCTTTCCTTCCCTCCCCTCCCTCCTTTCTTTTTCTCCTTCCTTCCTTCCCCCCCTCCTTTCCTCCTTCCCTACCTCCTTTCCTCCTTCCCTCCTCCTCCTCCTCCTTTCCTTCCTTCTACTCTACCTCCTCCTCCTCTTCCTTCTCCTCCTTCATCGCCCTCCCTTCCTCTCTCTCCTTCCCTCCTCCTCCTCCTTTCCTTCCTCCTCCTCTTCCTCCTCCTCTTCCTTCGCCTCTTTCATCGCCCTCCTCTCCCTCCCTCTCCTTCCCTCCTCCTCCTCCTCCTACTCCTTCTTCACTTCCTCCTCCCACCTCCTCCTCTTCCCCTCCCCTCCTCCTTCCCCCCCCCCTCTGCCTACTCCTACTCCTTCTCCTCCTCCTTATCCCCTCCCCCTCCTCTTCCTTCTCCCCTCCCCCTCTTTCTCCTTCTTCCTCTCCTCCTCTTCCTTTTCTCCTCCCTCCTCGTTTCTCCTCCTCCATCGCCCTCCACCTCCCCCTTTCTTTTCGTCTCTTAGTGTCTCTCTCCTCTTTTTTTTTTTTTTTTTTTTCTCTCTCTTTCGCTATTTCTCGCGTATTCTCCTTTGGTGGTGATTCTTGGTGTCAGCTCATTTTCTCTCCCCTTATCTCCTCCTCCTCCTCGTCCTCGTTTTTCTCTTATCTCCTGCCAGTCTTTTCTTCTCAGTTTGGTCTTACTGCTTCACCACGGACGCTTTCTTTCTACATAGATTTTTTTTTTTTTTTTTTTTTGTCTTATATATTTCACTTTATCTTATTTCATTTTATTTTATCTTTCATATTTTTATTTTACTTTATTTTATTCATTTGTTTATTTATTCATTTTTACAAAAAAAAATCGGATTTTTTTTGTTTTTTGTTTTTTTCGTCCTTCCTCTCTTCTTCTTCTTCTCCTCCCCGTGTCTTCGCGTCTTGCCTTATTCCCTTTTCTTTTTGTTTGTTTCTCTCACGTATTTCTCTTTTTCCATCTTCTTTGCGTCATCTCCTCCTCCTCCTCCTCCTCCTCCTCCTCCTCCTCTTCCTCCTCCTCTTCTTCTTCCTCTTTTTCCACTCCTTATCAACAGCTACTTCTTCCTACCATTTACGATTATTTTTGTTTTTCCTCCTCCTCATTCTCCTCCTCCTTCTCCTCTCTTCCCCTCTTTCTCTTCCTCTCTCTACCCCTCCTCCTCCTCCTCCTCCTCCTCTTTCATTTCCCCTTCCTCTCTCCTCTTCTCTCCCCGTCTTCCTTATCTCCTCTTCTTTACAAAGGATTACAAAGGCGGAGCATGCCGACAGGAGACCTTTTGATCCATATCTAGGTCGGATGCAAAAAAAAAAAAAAAAAAAAATCATATTAATAATAAAATAATAAATAAAAACTATAATAATGTAAATAACAAATAAAATACATAAATAAATGCATAGGTATATTTAAAATAATAAACAAACAGGTAAATAGTAAATAATAATAAATTGACATATAACTAATAATAAATGAAAATCAAACAGACAAATGATAACAAAACAAAAACAAATAATATAAGATAAATTATAATCATTACAGCATCTTACTTAGGTGTTTATCTAAATGATTCTTAAAGCTTCGAACTGAACTACATTGCACTACCTGTGCAGGAAGTTTATTCCATTCATTAACTACACGGTTGGCAAAGTTGTTTCTACCTACTTCCAAATTTAATCTATTTCCGGACAGTTTGAGACCATTGTTTCTTGTCTGATTCTCATTCAATGTGAAAATTTGGTCACTTTTGATGTTGTCAATTCCCTTTAAAATCTTAAAGACCTGTATCAAGTCACCTCTGAGTCTACGCTTTTTTAGGGAAAACAGATTCATGTGCTTTAGTCGACTTTCGTATGATTTATTTTTGATATTTGGAATCAGTTTTGTGGCTCGCCGTTGTACTTTTTCCAGTCTGTCAATGTCTTTAATGAGATTCGGTGACCATACGGAAACAGCATATTCCAAATGTGGACGAACTAACGATTTATATAGCTTGTTAATGAGTGATGGACTTTTGAAATCAAAAGATCGCGCAATCAGTCCCAGAATCTTATTTGCTTTCTCAGAGGCTGAAATACACTGCTTGGATGATTTGAGGTCGTTACTGATAATTACGCCGAGATCTTTTTCACTATCCACTTTTGTTAACGAATTTCCAAATAACTTGTAATCGTACTTACTGTTATTTTTACCT
>NC_134806.1:1602500-1607500 GCF_046742065.1 Oratosquilla oratoria | reverse complement strand
AGTTGTCCTTCTTGTCGAAAACCGCCTCCAGGTAGATTCTGTTGTCTTCATCCATTTTTTTTTGGGGGGGGGGGAGGGGGAGAGTCCTCCAGTTGTCCTTCTTGTCGAAAACAAGAGTTGATACTGAATCGACCACAATTTCTTTTCTTTTTCTTTTTTCTTTTTTTTTATGATTTTCAATCAAAAAGGCCTTTGGGCAGCACTCGATTAGTTAATAGATAAGTAGTTGACAGATAATTGGCTAAATAGATAAATAAACAAACAAATAGCTTTTCAATTAATTGATATATAAGTAAATAAGAAGATAACCAGAAATAATAAATCATGATTAATATATAAAAAAAAATTATGAATAAGCAAACAAGTTAATATATCAACAAATAGATAAGTAGTTGACAGATAAATGGCTACATAAATAAATAAACAAACAAATAGTTTATCAATTAATTGATATATAAGTTGATAAGAAGATAACCAGAAATAATAAATCGTGATTAATATATAAAAAAAAATTATGAATAAGCAAACAAATTAAAATATCAAAAAATAGATAAATAGATAAATAAACAAAATAATAGATAAATAGATAAATAAAATAAGTAGATAAATAGATAAATAAATTAAAAATTATATGTAATCAATCAATGAATCAGTGAATAAATAGATGTATGAATAAATGAAAAATAATTTTTAATAAATCAGTCAATCAATAAATAGATAAATAAATAGATAACCAAATATACAACCAAAGAAAGAGGTAAATAATTAGTTAAATAAATAGACGAATAAATAAATAATTATATAACCAAAGAAATAGGTAAATAATCACTCAATTATTCACCCAATCACTCGCCCTATCACTCGATAATTCACCCAATCGCTCTTCCAATCATAATTTCATGCATCCAATCAATCACCCACTCATCCACACACTCATCCATTCACTCATGCAATCATCCACTCACCCACCCATTCAATCATCCTTTCGTCCACTCACTCGCCCACTCATCCACTCACCCACCCACTCACTCACCCCATCCATTCCCCCACTCACCCCTCACTCACCCCACTCACCCCTCACTCACCCCACTCACTCCCCCATTCACTCACCTCACCCATTTCCCCCACTCACTCAACCCCACTCACTCACCCCACTCACTCCACCCACTCACCCCATTCCCTCCCCACCTATTCCCCCACTCATATACACCACCCACTCCCCTACTCCTTCACCCTCTCCCCTCACCCCCTCCCATTCACTCCCCCCACCCCTTCCCTCATCCACTCTCCTCACCCCTTCACCCCACTCACTCACCCCACTCACTCACTCATCCACTCAACAACTCCTCCCACCCACTCCCCCACCCAATCACTCCCCCCCCACCCACCCCCACCAGATCCCCCGTTCTTTGTTCATGAACTCTGAACGCTTCGAATCACGTGTTGGTCTCAATCCTTGACATTACGAACGGTGCCACTCCCCCACACTCCCCTTCCCCCAACCCCCAACCCCCCACACTCCCCTTCCCCCAACCCCCCACACTCCCCTTCCCCCAACCCCCCACACTCCCCTCCCCCCATTTCTCCAACCCCCACACCCTCCCCATAACCCCCACAGTTCACCCGTACAACCCCACCCTTACAACCCAACCCTTATAACTTCATATTTACAACCTCACCCTTACAACCCCAGTCCTACAACCTCAACTTTACAACTTCACACTTCACCTTCACAACCTCACCCTTACAACCTCACCCTTACAACCCCACCCTTACAACCTCACCCTTACAACCTCACCCTTACGACCTCACCCTTACGACCTCACCCTTACGAACTCACCCTTACGACCTCACCCTTACAACCTCACCCTTACAACCTCACCCTTACGACCTCACCCTTACGAACTCACCCTTACGACCTCACCCTTACAACCTCACCCTTACAACCTCACCCTTACAACCTCACCCTTACAACCTCACCCTTACAACCTCACCCTTACAACCTCACACTTACAACCTCACACTTACAACCTCACACTTATAACCTCTCACTTACAACCTCACCCTTATAACCTCACCCTTACAACCTCACCCTTACAACCTCATCCTTACAACCTCACCCTTACAACCTCACCCTTACAACCTCACATTTACAACCTCACCCTTACAACTCCCCAAAAAAATCTAGCAACCCCCTAGAGGATAAAGGGAACTTAAGCTTTACGTAGCCCGGAGATTCCAGTAGCCCCTACGGATCACAGTCACGCACCTTTAAGATCAGAGACTAGTTATTAGTGAAGAAAAACATCCTTCCAGCCACCCTTACGGCCCCGAGTTTCATACTGAAAGTATTCCAGCATTAAAGTGAATCCTTTACTTGAGTAGGTCCCTGGTACTGAGAGAGCTTAATAAAATCTACTAACGGCAGAGAGAGTAGGAGTTAAAGTACTTCCAGGTAAGGAAGGGAGTCGAGACTAAAGGACAAGGAATCTGTTCTGGTCACACCGACCCCTGAATTAATAATCAGCAATGAATGGAGGAAGGAGGAAGGTCGGAAATAGACCAATCGATAGACGGAAGCAACTTCGCCATTTCATATTAGGTCAATCGGAGCCACTGAATACTCAACTGCAAGATCCGTAGTGACAATATTCAGTGCAGTAGGTAGAAAGAACATTGGCAACAGTCAGTGACAACAGTTAGTGAGTCAGTCAGTGGCAACAGTCAGTCACAACAAGCGTGCCAATAGTGCTAATAGTCAGTGTTTTTTTTTTTTTTTTTTTTTTTTTTTTTTTTTTTTTTTTTTTTTTTTGCTTAATATAGATCACAGTGCCGGATCTATTTCCCTGTTTTTTGTTTTTGTTTGTTCATTAATTTATTTATATATCTTATTATTTTTCATTTGTTTGTTAATTACTTTATTCTTTATCTATTTATTAATTTATTCAGTCATATATTTATTTATTCATTTATCTATCTATCTATATTCATCTGTTCCTTCATCTCTCTTTCTATATTATACAATTGATTAATTTCTTTCATTTATTCATCTATCCATTTATTGACTTATTTATCTATTTATTTATTTACTAACTTATTTACTTATTTATTTGTTTATTTATTTAATTACTTACATTTTATTCGTTTATTTATTTATTCACTTACATTTTATCTTATTTATTTATCCATTTATCTATTTTTGACAACAAATCAGATGAATTACTTTAACGATGCCCTTAATTAGGTAAGGAATTTCTCTAAATAAAATATATGAATGAATACATGAATAATTAGGTCAACTAATAATTAGATGACTAATTAATTATGCAATTAAATAAATAAAGAATATAATGATAAGTACATGTAGAAATGAATAAATAGATAAATGAAATAATTGAATACTAGATAAAGGTATCAATGAATAAAGACATAAATGATAAATAAATAGATAGATAAATAGATGAATAGATACCGTATGTGATAGATGAATAGATATTAAAATATATATATATATATATGTATATATATATATATATACACATATATATATATATATATGTATGTATATATATATGTATATATATATATGTATATAACCGAATGACTTAATGAATCATTTAAATCATTAACTAAAATATGTATGCATTGACAAATAACCAAACTGATAACGAGATAAATAGATGAATAGATGACTAATGAGGAAATGAATGAAAAGGCGAATTGATTAACCCACTTATCGGTTAATACGAGAATAAGAAAGTGAATCAATATGTAAATAGATAATTGAATGAAAGAATGTGTAAAAAGACAAACGAAGAGTCATTGCACCTTTTCGTCGTATAAACACAAAAATAAGTTTCGAATTGATATAAGCAAATGCACTTGAACTGTGGTATGTACGTGTGTGTGTGTGTGTGTGTGTGTGTGTGTGTGTGTGTGTGTGTGTGTGTGTGTGTGTGTGTGTGTGTGTGTGTGTGTGTGTGTGTGTGTGTGTGTGTGTGTGTGTGTGTGTGTGTGTGTGTGTGTGTGTGCGTGCGCGCTATACTATTCTCAGAGTGCCTAGTGCTTACTCTCAGTGTTTCGTGTCTACTCTCACGTTGTCTGATACCCACTCTCACGACGAATACTACCCACTCTCACAGCGAACACTTCCTACTCTCACAACCTGCCTTTGTCTTCTTCAGTACCAACAGGAAGCCTGACTGCTTCTCCAAAACAATACTTGACCATCGTGGCGCATGGGGGTCTGCGGTTTTCGTGACAACGTCCCCTGTTTTTGCAATCAGAGTTGTTTTACTTGAGCGCATCGCCGCGGTGCCTCAGAAGCGTCCCCTTCTCTAACTAACCTCCCAGTTTTCTGTCATTAGCCGACCAGTCCCGACCCTGTGCCTTAATGCCATTACCCGCCTGATTAGTGCCACGTTTTTAGTGCCAAGGGTGGACAATTAGTGTCGGTCTTTAGTGTTATTGAATACGGGATTAACACTGCTTTCTGGGTTTTTAAACCCCCAAACCCACCCCTCCGTGATGGGTTATTAGTGCCACATGGCTTTGAGGTCACGTGGAGGTGACCTGACCCCGGTAAAACCGGATCGCTATCCGGCAAATCTGGTCTATGGACCGGTATATCCACCCCACCATCCGGCAAATCTGAATCCACGCCTATTTCACGAATTGGTCCATCCTACCACCCACCCGGCAAAACTGAGTCACTATCCGGCAAAAATGAGTCACTATCCGGCAAAACTGAGTCACTATCCGGCAAAACTGAGTCACTATCCGGCATAACTGAGTCACTATCCAGCAAAACTGAGTCATTATCCGGCAAAACTGAGTCACTATCCGGCAAAAAAGAGTCACTATCCTGCAAAACTGAGTCACTACCCGGCAAAACTGAGTCACTACCCGGCCAAAATGAGTCACTATCCGGCAAAAATTAGTCAATATCCGGCAAAAATGAATCACTATCCGGCAAGACTAAGTCACAATCCGGCAAAAAT
>NC_134806.1:1572500-1577500 GCF_046742065.1 Oratosquilla oratoria | reverse complement strand
ACTATGTTTCCTAAGGAAAGCGTATACCAGAATTTTATGAAATAGACAAAGGGGAGTGTAATAACTATAGTGATATAAGTTTACTGTGTTTTCCATGGAAAGTGTGTAGCAGAATTCTAACAGAAAAGGTTGAGACGACGGTGGATGAACAACAAGGGTTTAAAAAAAAGAGAGAGAGAAAAAGATGAACAAACCAGATATTTACAGTAAAAAAGGGAAAAAGGTTTAGATGCAGGAAATGATATCTGCGCTTCCTTCATGGATCTAATCAAAGTGTATAACATAGTGAACAAAGAATGTAAAAAATCATGGAAATCTACGGGGTTGGTGACGAGGAAATGTTGATAAAAAAAATTGTGAGAGGCATGTGCAAAGGGAGACGTCATATGTCAGGTAATGAAGAAGTTATGAAGAAAAGCTGGAATAATTTAGTGTGGGGGCAGAGTTGAGATAGGATGTGTTATGTCGCCATAGTTTTCCAATATGTAAACGGAGGGGGATGATGAGGGAAAAGAAAAATAAGATAAAATAAAATCAAACAGAGATGGGTGGTATTGACGGGAGGTAATGCAAGGTAGAGACCAAAACGTATACTGTATATAGACAATGTAATACTGAAAGAAACAGTACAGAGAAATTACAGAAGATTGTAGTACCAACGGTCAGAACAACACGCGAGAAGAAATTAGAAGTAAATAGTTACCAACAAGAACAAGATGATGATGAGAAAGGACAAGGGAAAGGAGAATGGGAATGGAAGAGATGGTAAAGGGTAGCACAATAGATTACAGTATATACATACTGTACATACATACATATATATATATATATATTAATATATATTAATATATTATATACATACACTTATACATATACATATACATATACATATACGTATACATATGCATATACATATACATGTACATATACATGTACATATACATATATCATATATATA
Organism: Oratosquilla oratoria; assembly: GCF_046742065.1. Taxonomy (NCBI): domain Eukaryota; kingdom Metazoa; phylum Arthropoda; class Malacostraca; order Stomatopoda; family Squillidae; genus Oratosquilla; species Oratosquilla oratoria. Next base: position 1,576,542 of record NC_134806.1, on the reverse strand, counting down.
CACATATACATATACATATACATATACATATACATATACGAGTACATATACATATTCAGATCCATGTATTTATACATATCCGCACATCCACATAACCACATATCCACACTACATATCCACATAAAATTATCCCAGTATACATTACATGGGCGAAAGGAATATTCGCGTTTAATTTAAGCGTGCCAGGTTAACCACGAAACCGGTTCGAGATTAGAAAACTCCCCCCCCCTCCGCCTCCCGGCACATAATGAAGGACTTGATATCAAATGAGAGTTGTTCCGGAGATCCATTACACCGTTCTGCATATTCCGGAAAAGGGTTTCTGTTCCGGTAAAGACAAAGCAAGACAAGACAGTGCAACACTTTATTTGTCATTTCAATTCTACTTACCTAAGATCAAATGTGGGGTTAGAAAATTAAGTAGAATACTATCATACAATACATATATACTGTACATATACATAAGTATATATGTATATATATATATATATATATATATATATATATATATATGTATATATATATTTGAGGGTCCCAGTGAAGAGCTTTACAAGTATCAACCATTGATGGCTTAGAATTAAAGTGAATTGTGGTTAATAAATGTAAATCTGTGCACTGAGACCCATTCAGTGTTGTACATACATATATATATATATATATATATATATATATATATATATATACATACTGTTTATATATGCGAATATATATATGTATATATTATATATATATATATATATATATATATATATATATACACAATACATACATACATATACCAAGGCTTTTTCCCCCCTTCCAAGGGAGGTAGCCAAAAAGGGAAAGGCATAAAAACACTCCCACCCATTTCATCCCTACATACACTCCACACCCCTCCCACCCTTCCTCTCATCTGAGCACCTCCTGGATGACGGGTCATCCCTGCACCCTGCCCACCGCCCTGGGTCAGAAGCAGTGTCGCAAGACACAGTACATCCACAGCAAGGCCGCTTCATTTAATCGGCGACCCCCCCTCTCCGTCCCCCTTTGCATATAAGGCGAGGACGGGGAGAAATCCCTTCGGGCTGCGTCAAAATTTACTCACACATACTACCCCACCCCCCACCCCCCCGCCCATTCCTCCTCATGCAGTCACAACATCATCCATATACAACCATTCTCCACTCACCTCTGTCTTCCGTCCTCTCCCTTCCTTCCTCAACAGACATTCCCCTCTTCCCCAAAGCCCCCTTCACCCCATCCATCCACCTCATCCTAGGACGTCCCCTCATGTTCACTCCCTCCACATCTGCCTTCCATACCTCTTTTACTAGTCTTTCTTCACTCATTCTTTCCATGTGTCCAAACCATCCTAATATTCTTTCTTCAACCCTATCTCCCAAATCCTTTTTCACCCTGTTCTCCTCCTCACCTCCTCATTTCTCACTCTATCCATCCTAGTAACCCCCACCATACTTCTCAGACACCTCATCTCAAACACATTCAAACTCCTTCTCTCTTCTTCTCTTATGTTCCACGTTTCTGCCCCATACAGTGCTGTTGGCACAATCACTCCTTCATACAGTCTCCTCTTCGCATCCATTCCCAAATGTCTATTCCTCATTACACTCTTTAAACCACCAAGGCATTTACTCGCTTCTCTCAATCTACATTCTACCTCCACCTTCACTCCACCTTTTCCTGCTACACTTGCACCCAAGTATCTAAAACTATCCACTTCCTCCAGTCGCTCTCCCTTAATGTTCACTTCCAGTCCACTGCCACTTTCACCCCTTGTACATCTCATCACCTTACTTTTACCCACATTTATCTTTAGCTTTCTTCTATCACATACTCTCCCAAACTCTGCCACCAGCTTCCTCAATCCCTCCTCTGACCCTGCCACAAGCGCAGTGTCGTCCGCAAACAACAGCTGGCTCACCTCCCACTTTTCTCCATTTTCTTTAACCATCTCCAATCCCTGACTCACTACCCTAGCATTCACCTCTCGCACCACCCCATCCATGTATAAGTTGAACAGCCAGGGCGACATAACGCATCCTTGACGAAGTCCCACCTTTACTTCAAACCACTCACTCTCTCCATTTCTAATCCTAACACATGCTCTACTACTCTCATAAAAACTCTTAACAGCTCCCAAAAGCTTTCCTCCTATCCCATAAATCTGCATAACCTCCCACAGTGCCTTTCTGTCTACCCTATCATAAGCCTTTTCCAGATCCATAAAAGCCCAAAAAACATCCTTCCCCTTTCCCTTTCCAGATAATTCTACTGGAAATATTTAACATTATTAAACTCCCAATATTCAGAATAAAATGTTACAATTTTCAGAATAATCCGTACACTAGAAGCAATAATATTCTGATATCTATCTACATACCAAGGGCTTTTCCCCCATTCCAAGGGAGGCAGCCAATTCAGAAGGCATTCACCCACTCCCACCCATTCCATTCCACTCCCATTCCACTCCCATCCACCACCCTTCCCCACGTTTCATCTTAGCTTCTCATGGATGACGGGTCATACCTGTATCCCGCCAACTGCCCTCGGTCAGAAGCAATGTAGCAGGACTCAGCATATCCACAGCAAGGCCGCTTCACTTATTCGGCAACCCCCTTCCCCTCACCCTCCTCCCTCTCCGTCCCCTCATGCAGATACATTGAAGACGGGGAGAATTCCCATTGGACTGCGTCAAAATGTCATTCACACATAACCACTCTCTAACCCCCCCCATCCTCTACCCCTCCCTCCCTTGCGTCATAGTATCATCTATACACAGCCATTCTCCACTCGCCCCTATCTCCTGCCTTCTCCCTTCCTTACTCGACAGACAATCCCCTCTTGCTCAACGCCCTTGTCACCCCACCCATCTATCTCATCCTCGGTTTTCCTTCACGTTCACTCGCTCTGGAATATTGGCTGCATGTTATCGTACGGTATAATATGCAGCTGATACTTTAGGGTTTATATGGAGTGCCCCTATGGACCAGAGCTATATATGATTTTGTCTGTGATAGAGGAAATATCTATTCACAGAAAAATTATGCTGCTTTGTTGTAATATGACTGTCCCTCCGTTATGCTGCCTCGGCTCTTAATACTGACCTTTACCATTTCTCTGAATATATATTTCCATTTTTCTTCTGACCACCCACCCCACTCCCCTGTGGCAAGGGGAATAAAGAACACTGCCACCGAGTTTCCCACTCGGATCGTAAAAGGCATTAAGCGAGACGTACTGATGGGACTAGGTATCCTGCGCCCTGTAACTAGAACTGGTAATTCCCACAAGAAGACAAGGCAATATTCTAATATATTTTCCAAATTGTGTTTGCGGATATTTCCGAATTATAGAAATTCCGAATAAAGAAAGAGAATTATCTGTAGCTTCAAATTTCCTTGAAGACCCCTGCAGGATCTTTTGTCTATCCACTAGTGAATGATACAACCTGAAAAAGAAAAGTAAATTAGATATGATTAGATAAGTTGTTAAGTAGATTAATAAATGTGTACATTCTTGGTGTCTGAAGAAGCAAAAAAAAATTAATTTTCATGAAATAGAAAATAAGAATCTAATAATATGTCACGTATTAGAAAACGGAATTGATTTTGTTCCCTAAATTATCAATGGCAAACGGATTTTTTTTTTATTAGTTATGTATTAAACACCTTTTGATATCAATACATACTAATAAAGCATTGAATAAAATATCACTTTGTGCGTAAGATTGTATATATATATATATATATATATATATATATATACATATATATATACATATGTATACATATATTTACATATATACATATACAGGGTGTTAAAAAAAATTGACGTAATTTCGCATGCCAATAATTTTGGCAATTTTCGTTTAAACGACCTCAAATTTTCACAGCTTGCATAGAAACAGTTCAAGATTTTATGTTTAATGTTTGACATTTATCTCTTTTCAGGTTGAGAAATGCCGTTCACTTCAAAAGAAAAGTCATTTTGCGTGTTGGAATATGCTCAAACACAGTCACCCAAGACCGTGCAGCGTGCCTTC
>NC_134806.1:1557500-1567500 GCF_046742065.1 Oratosquilla oratoria | reverse complement strand
AAGTCTTCTTCTTCTTCTTCGTCCTCTTCTTCTTCTTCTTCTTCTTCTTCTTCTTCTTCTTCGTCTTCTTCGTCTTCTTCTTCTTCTTCTTCTTCGTCTTCTTCGTCTTCTTCGTCTTCTTCTTCATCGTCTTCTTCTTCTTCTTCTTCTTCTTCTTCTTCTTCTTCTTTTCTTTCCTCTTCTTCTTCTTCTTCTTCTACTTTTTCTTTCTTCTTCTCCTTCCTCTTCTTCTTCTTCTTCCTCCTCTTCTTCTTCTTCTTCTTTTACTTTCTTCTTCTTTTTCTTCTTCTTCTTCTTCTTCTTCTTCTTCTTCTTCTTCGTCTTCGTCTTCTTCTTCTTCTTCTTCGTCTTCGCCTTTTCCTTCGTCGTCTTTCTTTTCCCTTCTTCGTCTTCTTCCTTCTTCCTCTTCTTCTTCTAGTTCTTCTTCTTCCTCGTGTTTCCCTTTTGTTCCTAATGTTGGAGTTCTGTTGTACATCTTTCTGCAAGGATATCTGTCTCCCCTGGTGAACCTTGATCGTTCGTTTCTTATGAAATATTCCATAATTTACTTTTTTTTTAGTTTTTAATCCAGGTTATGGTCATCATTTACAGTTTTCAGTTCTTGGTCATACCGGTACTAGCTCTAAAATGGGAATGTTTCTTATGAGTTCATTAATATATATATATATATATATATATATATATATATATATATATATATATATATATATATATATTTTTTTTTTTTTTTTTTTTTTTTTTTTCATTTATTCATCTTTTTGTCTATTTATTTGTTTGTTTCATTTTATGTTATTCTATTTCGATTAATTCTATTCATTTTTTTTATTATGTTGCATTTTATTTCATTATATTTTATTTCAATATCTTTTTTATATATTTTCCTGTTGTATCTCTTATATCTTATTATATTGTATTTCATTTTATTCTATTCTATTTCATTATCTTTTTTTATATAATTTCCTGTTGTGTCTCTTAGATCTGCTAGGAGCATATTCGTATAGTACACAGTTTTCAAGCCGCCGTTATTCAAATATTCTGTATTAATCGATTCCTTTTCTAACTTCGACGTTTGCCAAAGGATCAAACTAGAACCAATGACCCATTATATATCTCATTTCTAAATTTAGTTATATTTCTATATATACTGAGCTTTTGATACTATTTATCTTATATTCGATATCTTTATGTTGCTTGGTTGAGCAGTTTCTGCATTTTAGTTTGTTTATTTTTCGTGTAGACTGGTTATGATTTTGAGTATTTTTTGTGTAATTTTGTTCATTTGTTTAGTTTCTAATACAATGTCTGAACTCTTGGCTTTTTAAAATGTGAAATATTCACTCTATTTACTCGTGTAATGTTTCTTCTGTATGTGTATTTGTATGTGTATGTGTAGGTGTATGTATATGTGTATTTGTATCTACATGTGTATGTGTATATGCGTATGTATATGTATATTTGCATCTATATGTGTATGTGCATGTGTATATGTGCATGTGTATGTATATGTATGTGCAGTTGTATGTTTAGATGTAGGTGTATTTGTATCTACATGTGTATGTATATGTATATTTGTATCTATATGTATATGTGTATAGTGTATGTGCATGTGTATATGTATATGAATATGTAGATGTGTATATGTACAAGTGAATGTGACTGTTGGTGCAGGTAAAACAGTCACAGCTGGGAATCGGAGAGGAGTGCGGGATTCGAACCCACAACAAAGCATATACAAGATAAGCACGCTTCCGTTTACTCCCCTAGTGGTCTAACTTCGCTAACTTTGTTTTGATTTTCATTATCCTTTTCTATATTTCCTTTTGTCTGATCATTTCGAGTATTATTGAAAAATTCTTCAAGGTTTTATAGTCTCAGAATCTATCTTGACGTTTATCTCTCGTTCCAGTTGATTTATCTCTTAACAAATGACTTCCAGTGAATATTGTTGTCTTCCCTCACCTATTGTTTCCAATGACTAAGTTTCATTTCCTCTCTATTGACACATTCTTCGCATTTATTTTTAATGTTATCATTATCGAGTATATTCTTATGCATGTTTGGTGTCTGGGAACCATCTTTTCATTCTTTATGTTTAGAATTAATGTTATCATTATCGAGTATATTTTTATGTATATTTCGTTTTTTTTTTTTTTTTTCTGAGCATACCATGTCTTGCTGAGCTGGCTCTCCACACTTCCCGCATCTTGCTGAGTCTGCAGATCCTTCCGTTTCAGTTGCCAATTTCCTCAAAACTGTTGCCATTTCTTTCACTTTCTTGGCATTCTGGTATTTCTTTATGCTCGAACAAAGTTCTAAAACTCCCAAGAATTCATCTAAAATAGATTTCTTTACATTATCATTTATTTATCTTTAATTTCATTTTCGTGTTTTTTTTCTTATTTCATTTTATTTTATTTTATTCTATTTTATTCTTTTATTTTATTTTATTTTTTTTTTTTTTTATTTGTCTATTCATTTATTTATTTTTTTTTTTTTTTTTTTTTTTTTGCTATAGAAGAGGAGCACCCCTTTCCTTCCGTATATGTTATTTCTCGTTGTCAACATCATATTTACAATGGTTTGTTATTCTCAAGTGTTCTTTTTATATTATTTATTTGTTAATAAAATCACATGGAGGCAGCTTCAATAAACATCTTAACTCGTAAAACCCAGAAAAAGGGTACAAGTAATCTCGTGTAGTTAAAATTTTCAAAAAACCAATAAGAAAAAATTATTAAAATTTTGGATGTGCAATGCACCATTTCTGCATACTCTGATCAGGGGCTGATAAAGTTTCCTTTTTTTTATCTATCATTATTATGATCATTATTATCATTTATTTGCTTATTTATACATTTATTTATCTATTTATTTTATTCATTCATTTGCCTATTTATCTATTTATTCGTTTATTTTATTTTTTATCTATTACGTTTTTTCGTTTTCTATCCATGTACTCAAATATCATTCTGCTTCCTAAATGTCTCCCCCAATTATCTTATCCAATATTTTTTTTTCAGATGATTTTTTTTTTCATAATCAACATTCCGAAGTCATTCTTTTTCGTTTGCTGAATAAAACCGTCCAAAGTTAGCCACAATAAAATCTACATCGAACATCTTTATCGACAAATTACAAGACATATCTGAACCCTTATATCTTATGACAACTCGACGAAAGGGTTCTGAAGGCTTTTCAAAGGTGATCCGATTCCATATAGCCACGAAAACCCACACAAAGGGGTTTTGAACCCAAGATTCTTAACACGTGAGCCGAGCGGTCTAACCAATGGCCCATCACGACTCACGACCAGTCATGCTAAACGTGTCAGTCGTGTCAGCAAGGGCGAGAATCGTCACAAAATCAATGGAATTTGAGCCTTATGTCTCACAAGCTGGCGATCTATTCCTCATATGGGCAAAACAAGTCATCAAATTTTATTCTATGCTGCTGGACAGGCTGAAGGGGTCTCTCTCTCCCTCTCTCTCTCTCTCTCGCTCTCTCTATCTCTCTCTCTTTTCTCTGTGTCTACTCTCTCCCTCTCTTTCTCTCTCTCTCCATATATATATATATATATATTTATATATATATGTATATATATATATAAATATATACATATATGTATGTATGTATGTATGTATAATACTGATAACCCACTTTCGGAGAAGAATAAGCGAAAGTATAAAGATCTGTATATTTCGATCACTAACTGTGATCCTCTTCAGCAGATGTGAATTACAGAGTAGAGAACAATGTGTATTTATACAGAAGTAGTGAGGTAAGCAGGAAGGGACGGGGGCTCAGGTCACGTGTCCGGCGTTGCATGGACCTTGGTGGCTTTTGTCCACTGCTAATGTAGAAGGTAACATTTTGTTTATTGCAAATGAAGATATACAATCTGGTGACCATTGACCATAAGAAATATTATAATTTGGAAAATTGTTTATCAAAGAGGATTCTACCATTTTTCTTCTGAAACTACATTTAGATTTGTAAATTATTTCAGCATCGTCCCAATTTATCCGATGGTTTTTGTTGGCGACAAAATGTTCCTGCCCATATTTTACAGAGTTCTTGCGTTCCTTGACCCTGGTGGTGAAGTCTCTACCCGTTTGTCCCCAATATACATCCTTGCAATCTAAACAAGGTAACTTATAAACTCCAGGAGTTGTATTACTCTTGGATCTATGATGTATATTGACAACTTTGCTGAATAAGTTGTTGGGATAATTGAAGATAAAATTAACTTTTTCTTTTGGTAACAAATGAGACAAATCATTAATTGATTTATTATAAGGTGATTTTATGCAACTATTATCCCACTTATGATTCATGGCGGAATGGGAATCTTATTTGTAAAAACTAATTTTGGCCTTACTAAGAGCTTTTTGTAAAAACCACGACGGGTATCCTAATTTTGTTAATTGACTTCTTACTGACATTAGTTCCATGTCTAAATATTGTGAACTACAAATTCTCAAAGCCCGTAAGAATAGGCCTGAAACGTCCCTTCCTGCTTACCTCACTACTTCTGTATAAATACACATTGTTCTTTATTCTGTAATTCACATCTGCTGAAGAGGATCACAGTTAGTGATCGAAATATACAGATCTTTATACTTTCGCTTATTCTTCTCCGAAAGTGGGTCATCAGTATTATTTTACAAATGTGCTACGACATAAATTTGTTGATATGTATATATATATATATATATATATATATATATATATACATATATATATGTCCTCTACACTCTCCATATATATATATATATATATATATATATATATATATATATATATATATATATATATGTATATTGATAAGTATTTTAGACAAATTATTTGGATGATGGAGAACATAAACACAGGGGAAGGCTCGGAACCCTAAACACTCTAACGTTTCGTTCGCGTAGAACTTCTTCAGAGAGTGTATGTAGAACTGCAATTGAAGTTTATGTACTAAATCTAATTATCTTTTCGGACACTTGGGAAAGGTCGTTTTTCTGGCGTGCTTTAGAATTAAAATACTAGTTTCTTTAGCTAAATTGATAAACTCTCCTCGATGATTCGATGAATTATTAGTTGAAATATAGGCCGATTCAACAATTCTTCTAGTGAATTTATCAAAACCTTTATGTAGCACTTCAGCTTCTCTCCAGTTTGGTAAATGATCGAATTTTTCCACATGAACTACTAAAGAATTAGATGTCCTATGTTCATTAATTCTTTTTTCTAATCCTCTTGACGATTCGCCAAAATAAGCCATTGAGCAACTATTGCACGGGATTTTGTATACGACGCTGTTTTCGGAATTGGTTCTCTTTTCAGAAGTCTTTATTAAATCACCTATCCTCTTGTTAGTTATTTTAGCTATGTTCATACCTGATTTTGTTAAATATTTGTCTATTATTGGTGACGTTTCTGAGCCAGGTACTGATATAAAATTTGTATTATTTTTATCATTTCTCTCTTTCTTTCCGCGATTGTAAATATTTATTGCTTTTCTTTTTGTTCTTTTCAACATTCCCTCTGGATATCCAAGTTTGTCAAAGGTTTTCATAATGTAATCAAATTCGCCTTCTAGGTATTCATTACTACAGATTCGTAGTGCCCTGAGAAAAAATCCTATTACTATACCACTCTTTGTCCTATCATCATGTGCGGAGAAGTAATGTACTAAATCCTCTTTGTTTGTTTCTTTTCTGTATACTGAGAAAGTTACAGTTTTTTCCACTCGTCATATTAACGTATCTAGGAAGGGCAATTGTCCGTTTTGTTCCTCTTCTACGGTGAACTGAATATCGCTGTTGACCGCGTTAAGCATTCTCACTTTATTATTTACATTGGTGTTTTCGGGGATGATTGCGAGGACGTCGTCTACATATCTAAACCAGTGTGATCCCCTACCATTGATTCTGATAAAGTTTTCTTTTTCTAATAACTCCATATATAGACAGGCCATCACTGCACTTAAAGGACTACCCATAGCGAGACCTCTATGTTGTTCATATTCGTCACCATTAAAAGTAAACACACCGAAATTTACGCATAAATCTATCAATTCTATATAATCTTGTTTTCTTATGGGTAGGTCAGTATCGTTCATATCTTTTATTACTCTCTTTACTGCTTCTAACGCACCGTTAGTGGAAATATTTGTATATAACGCCTTGACATCATAGCTTACTAACTTTTTCCCCGTGAAATCTAAATCTTTTAGTCTTGTCAAAAGATCGTTAGAATTTTTCAAATGTGTATTGCTGATCGATCCCATTGCCTGTGATAGCGGTTTGGCTAGACATTTCGCTAGTCTGTGGGGTGCACTGCCAACCCCTGAAGTTATGGGTCGCATTGGAACGTTGGGTTTGTGAATTTTTGGAATACCGCGCATTCTGGGAGGATTGGGGTATTCCTCCAGAAGTCCCATTAATTTCTTTCCTTTTTCAGTTTTATTAAGAATTTTTCTGGCATGTTTTTTTAATTTATCTGCTTCATTCGTTACGAAACCTATATGTTTTTTGCGATAAGTATTGTCGTCATCTAAGAGCTCTAACATTTTACTGATATAGTCCTCTTTTGATAAGATCACGATACCACCTCCTTTATCTGCATTGGTGATTACTATGTCTTTGTCTAAGCTTAGATTTATTAAAGCTTTCTTGAATCTTCTGGGGATGACGCATTCGTTTTTAATGGCTAACGCTTGGTAACATGTAACAATCCCCTGTTTGAATCCTTTTTCAATATCGTTGTCACTCCATCTATAGTTTCTCTTAATAAAATCTGTGAATCCCCTTGTGTTAATACCAGTGTCGAATTTAAGTCCTAGCGATAGAGCTTGAATTTCAGTATTCGATAATCTCCTATCTGAAAGATTTTTTATCATTTCACACCTTCCAATTTTATTCCAATCGCTGTTGTCACATAGACTGTTTAATTTTCGCTCTAGTCTTTCATTTTGTGATGTCTTTTCTTTTTCTAATTTATAAGTTAGGTGTGATGGTAATTGCACTCCAAATCTACAAGTACATTTATGAGTCGGTGGGCATATGTCTGATGGGCAAATGTCCGGTGACCAAATATCCGGTATCGGTGTTCCGTTATTATGGACCTGTTTCCATATTGGTAGTTTCACTTTATCACGTAATGTTTCTATTTTGTTGTTCAAATCTTTACAAGATTCTTCTAATTATTCTTTTGCACACTTACCGATTGGGTTGTTCTCACTAACCAGTTGTGTCGGAGCCGATTTAGGAAGGAGCTTTTCTTCGGGCTGCGTCAAAATTTACTCACACATACTACCCCACCCCCCACCCCCCCGCCCATTCCTCCTCATGCAGTCACAACATCATCCATATACAACCATTCTCCACTCACCTCTGTCTTCCGTCCTCTCCCTTCCTTCCTCAACAGACATTCCCCTCTTCCCCAAAACCCCCCTTCACCCCATCCATCCACCTCATCCTAGGACGTCCCCTCATGTTCACTCCCTCCACATCTGCCTTCCATACCTCTTTTACTAGTCTTTCTTCACTCATTCTTTCCATGTGTCCAAACCATCCTAATATTCTTTCACCAACCCTCTCTCCCAAATCCTTTTTCACCCCTGTTCTCCTCCTCACCTCCTCATTTCTCACTCTATCCAGCCTAGTAACCCCCACCATACTTCTCAGACACCTCATCTCAAACACATTCAAACTCCTTCTCTCTTCTTCTCTTATGTTCCACGTTTCTGCCCCATACAGTGCTGTTGGCACAATCACTCCTTCATACAGTCTCCTCTTAGCATCCATTCCCAAATGTCTATTCCTCATTACACTCTTTAAACCACCAAGGCATTTTACTCGCTTCTCTCAATCTACATTCTACCTCCACCTTCACTCCACCTTTTCCTGCTACACTTGTACCCAAGTATCTAAAACTATCCACTTCCTCCAGTCGCTCTCCCTTAATGTTCACTTCCAGTCTACTGCCACTTTCACCCCTTGTACATCTCATCACCTTACTTTACCCACATTTATCTTTAGCTTTCTTCTATCACATACTCTCCCAAACTCTGCCACCAGCTTCCTCAATCCCTCCTCTGACCCTGCCACAAGCGCAGTGTCGTCCGCAAACAACAGCTGGCTCACCTCCCACTTTTCTCCATTTTCTTTAACCATCTCCAATCCATGACTCACTACCCTAGCATTCACCTCTCGCACCACCCCATCCATGTATAAGTTGAACAGCCAGGGCGACATAACGCATCCTTGACGAAGTCCCACCTTTACTTCAAACCACTCACTCTCTCCATTTCTAATCCTAACACATGCTCTACTACTCTCATAAAAACTCTTGACAGCTCCCAAAAGCTTTCCTCCTATCCCATAAATCTGCATAACCTCCCACAGTGCCTTTCTGTCTACCCTATCATAAGCCTTTTCCAGATCCATAAAAGCCCAAAAAACATCCTTCCCCTTTCCTATAGCTTTCTCACATATCTGTCTTACCACAAAGATCTGATCTACACAACCTCTACCCGTCCTAAATCCACACTGTTCCTCACCAATTACTCCTTCTGTTCCTCTCCTAATCCTCTCAATTAAGATCCTCCCATAAGCCTTCCCTACTACACTCAACAGGCTAATCCCTCTGAAATTACTACATTCACACCCTCCCTTTTCCCTTGTAAAGAGGAACTATACAGGCACTTCTCCAGTCCTCCGGTACTCTACCCTCTCTCCAGCAAACATTAAATAACCTCACCAACCAGTCCACCATCACTGAACCTCCCTTTTTCAGACATTCTGCATGGCATCCATCCAGACCAGGTGCCTTACCTGCTTTCATCATCTTTACAACTGCCTTCACCTCATCCTTCCTTATTTCTCCTCCATTCTCCTCACTCCTCACTCTCATTTTCTTCGCATTTCCCACTGCAGCTATCTTTCCTTCCCTATCCTCCTTCACATTCAGCAACTCTCTAAAATATTCTGCCCATCTTCCCCTCACTGCCATCTCTTCTATTATCATCTCTCCATCTGTACCTTTTACCTTTTCTTCCCTACTTGATTCGCCTCCTCTTCCTCTCTTAATTTCTTTCCAAAACATCTTTTTATTACTTTCTATTAACTATGTACTTTTTGCACTGAAGATGTTAATATACGAAAGCGCTCTGCTTCGTTAGTTTTCTTTTTCCGAGTGGTCTACTTTGCATATATATATATAATATATATATATATATATATATATATATATAATATATATATATATATATATATATATATATATATAATATATATATATATATATATATATATATATATATATATAATTCACCGGGTCTTGATCTATGATAACGAAGAACCCAACATATCCTGGCTTTCAAGGCCTCCTTCACTTACTGAGCTATGAGCAGGAAGTACTCTGAGAGCGCCAACTTTTAAACAAATACATTAATCAACCGGAAAGTCGTTTTCCTTCATTCCTTCATGACTAAGACTCCACGCTCCGTCACACAGCGAGTATTACAAACCCAATCGATTTTTATTTTTCTATTTAATTTCATGGGTGTTCTTTCGGGGGGCAAGGGGGGGGGGAGAAGGGGGGGAAGAGGGAGAGGGGGAAGGGGGTAAGGATCCTCAGGACACGTAGTAAAGGTGTTAAAGTGGACAAGTTTAGGTTTAAGAAGGAAATAGGCCATAGTTGGTTTACCAATAGAGTACTTAACGAATGGAATAGATTTAGAAACTATTGAACACTGAAACTTCTGTTTGTTTTAAGAGAAGGTAAGATAACTTTATGGATAGAAATGATAGGTGGTAAGGGACACAGAAATACCTAGTGTAGGCCTTATGGTCTCTTGAAGTCTCCTCTATTCTTATGCTTCTCTCTCTCTCTCTCTCTCTCTCTCTCTCTCTCTCTCTCTCTCTCTCTCTCTCTCTCTCTCTCTCTCTCTCTCTCTCTCTCTCTCTCTCTCTCTTCTCTGTTTGTCACTCTCTCTACCGTTGTCTAT
>NC_134806.1:1532500-1547500 GCF_046742065.1 Oratosquilla oratoria | reverse complement strand
CTTTGTTTGGAGTACGTTCCTCGCGTTTGGGATGACTCCTCTCGGTACTCCAATGCAAAGTGGAATCCACATCACTCCCCTTTATCAATGCCTCTTACTAAATAACATCATCATCTCCCTGTCCACAGAAGTATTCCATCTTTATCTCCTATGGCAGTGTTTATCAACAAGAAGTCCGCGGACCCCCCCAGGGGGGCGGCCGGAGAAACCTACCAAGGGGTCCGTGGATCCCCCCAGGGGGCCGGAGAAACCTACCAAGGTGTCCGTGGATCCCCCCAGGGGGGCCAGAGAAACCTACCAAGGGGTCCGCGGATCCCCCAGGGGGCCCGGAGAAACCTACCAAGGGGTCCGCGAATCCCCTAGGGGGGGGCCAGAGAAACCTACCAGAGGGAAAGCGGACACCAGGAGCCCACAGGACGAGAATTTAACATGTTACAGTTAATCTTGTCATGGCTCTTTTTATATATATAATTCATGGTTACATAATGTGTCTTAATCGAGATGTCCATTTTTTTTTTTTTTTTTTTTTTTTTTTTTCCCCTGTTTTTCCCTGGCTATACAAACCATCTCCACGTTCTCTCAGAATGTGGCGATGATTTCTATCATAAATTATAAGGTTTTTCTCACTAAATGTTTAGAAAAAGTGTCTTTATCCTATCAAATCCCCTATAAAGGGGGCCCTTGAATGTATATAAGTAGATGTAAGGGTTCCACAAAGCTTGAAATTTTGAGAAAAAATTCTTTTCATTTTCACTCTTCCTCAGGACTCGATGACTGTGGACCGCTCTTTCTTCGACCACGCAAACTCGACTTTCAGAAACGTTTCGACAGATTTTCTTTGTAGTTTTACTTTCGCAGGAGTCAAAAAAAAAAAAAAAGTTTTCGCTTTCTTTCCTCCCACTGGGAAGCTCTGGAACTCTCTTCCTCCTGATGTTTTTTCCTCATAAGTCGTGGACACTTCCAGAAAAGGAATTTTAAGACATTTTCTCTACACTGAAACTTCACATCTAATTGGCGTTAGTTATTATTATTATTATTATTATTATTATTATTATTATTATTATTATTATTATTATTATTATTATTATTATTATTATTATTATTATTATTATTATTATTATTATTATTATTATTATTATTATTATTATTATTTTATTGGCCAATCAAGGGAATCTAATATGTTTATTTATTTATGTATTTATCTATCTATTTATTCATCCATTCAATTGTTTATTTCTTTGTATATTTATTTATAATTTTTATGTATCTATTTATCTATTTCTTTATTTATTCATTTATTCACTTATTTTTATCTATTTCTTTATTTTTCATTTATCTATCTATTAATTAATTTCTTTATGTATTTCTTCATTCCTTTGTTTATTTATTCATTTATTTACGCATCTATTTCCTATTGTTTTCTTATTTGATTTTCTATTTATTTACTAATTTATTTACCTATCCATTACACTGTTTTACCTTTTGTGCCGCTCTTTGAAATATAGATTAGAAAAAATAAATAAAAGTAGCCACATTAGGAAACACAGCCGAAAGGGATTTCTCCCCCATTTTCTCTCCCTTTCTCTCTCTCTCTCTCTCTCTCTCTCTCTCTCTCTCTCTCTCTCTCTCTCTCTCTCTCTCTCTCTCTCTCTCTCTCTCTCTCTCTCTCTCTCTCTCTCTCTCTCTCTCTTTTTTTTTCTTATGTGAGAGGACGGAGAGGAGGGGTCGTGGGTCGCCGAGTGAAAAGACCTTGCTGTGGATGTACTGTGTCTTGCTACATTGCTTCTGACCCAGGGCAGTGGGCGGGATACAGGGATGACCCGTCATCCATGAGGAGCTAAGATGAGAGGGAGGAAAGGGTGGTGGATGGGAGTGGAATGGGTGGGAGTAGGTACGTGTCTTTGACTTGGCTACCTCCCTTATAAAGGGGAAAAAGTTCTTGGTATATATATACATATATATATATACATATATATACAGTATATATATATATATATATATATATATATATATATATATATGTCACTGTCACTTGTTACGTGCTAATGAAGGTTCGAGTTCTTAGTTTGACCACGTATAAATTTCTGCATGTATGCCTCCTCGAGTTCCTCGACGTTGATGGCTTAGAATTAAAGTGAATTATGGTCGATAAATATAAATATATATATATATATATATATATAGAGAGAGAGAGAGAGAGAGAGAGAGAGAGAGAGAGAGAGAGAGAGAGAAAGAAAGACATTAGGAGATACACGTATGAAAATGTATGGTGCAAGACTAATGTGATTAGTAGATATTGGTAATAGTAGTAGTAGCTATGATAATAATGATATTAGTAATAATGATAAAAATAATAGTAACGATAATAATAACAATATTGATGTTGGTGATGATGATGGTAATAATATCAGATACTATCTAGTATATTACAATGCCAAGATAACCGGTACAACCGTATACATATATACATACACACATATATATACATATACACACATATATATATATATATATATTATATATTTTTTTCTTTTTAAGTTCAAAGCAACTTCTGCGTTCACGACTTTTTTGCTGAGTAGTTCTCCATCTCTGACGATGGAACGATGAGCAATGGGTAGCTCCCATAAAAGTTGCCCGAAAGACAGAAAGTTCTTGTAGACGAAGAACACTTTATTGTAACAAGCTTTCGACCTACATAGGTCATCTTCAGGTTCTGAATTCTGATTTCCTAGGAAAGACCACCCGCTTGCGCGGGATCGGTTTTTGTGAGAGGGGAAGAATGTCTGTAAGAAAATTAAAAGATTCAGGTTCTTAATTCTGAATTCTGAATTCCTAGGAAAGACCACCCGCTTGAGCGGGATCGGTTTTTGTGGGAGGGGAAGAATGTCTGTACGAAAATGAAAAGACAGTAGTGTATAAAAGAGGGCTATTGCCACCGGGCGAATTAGCGAGCGATTTGGGGCTGCTGGTGGTCGTGGTTCGGGAGAAATGGACTGGGAACTTGGACGGCGGCGCCGGGATTAGGAACACCAACAAAAGTTTAGAAAATGGTAAGAGGCGTAGTAGTAGAGAAAGGTGGAGAAACGGAAAAATCTTTAGTAGGAGGTAAACTGAAATGAGAAGATGTAGTATAAGAGAAAGTTAGAAAGGAAGCGAATTTTAGTCGAAGAAAAAGTAAGTGTAGATGCTTGTGCGTGTGTCGTGGCTATGTTCGTGAGAGGTGCGAGTGAATTCAGAATTCAGGTTCTGAATTCTGAATTCTGAATTCCTAGGAAAGATCACTCGCTTGCGCGGGATCGGTTTTTGTGGGAGGGGAAGAATGTCTGTAAGAAAATGAAAAGATAGTAGCGTATAAAAGAGGGTTATTGCCACCGGGCGAATTAGCGAGCGATTTAGGGCAGTTGGTGCTCGTGGTTCGGGAGAAATGGACTGGGAGCTTGGACGGGGGAGCCGACGCCGGGATTAGGATTAGGATCACCAACGAAAGTTTAGAAAATGGTAGGAGGCGTAGTAGTAGAGAAAGGTGGAAAACGGAAAAATCTTTAGTGGGAGGTAAACTGAAATGAGAAGATGTAGTAGAAGAGAAAGTTCGAAAGGAAGCGAATTTTAGTCGAAGAAAAAGGAAGTGTAGATGTTTGTGCCTGGGTCGTGGCTATGTTCGTGAGAGGTGTGTGTGTGTGTATCTTACGGGAAGTGAGTAGAGTTCATTTCCCGCGTGTAGTGCGCGTTCCTGATTAGCCCCAGGTAAGGCATGATCTCTCCTGCTTTTCCCCAGGTTGGGTTTGAGTTGTGTTTGCATGTAGCCTGTCAATTATTGGGCTACATGCAATATTATTATTACTATTATTATTTCATCATTATTGCTATCACCAGTCAAAGCTGGTGAAAGGGGTGTATTATTAATAGGTACGGTTATACACGTTTTATCGTGTACACCGCACGTGGGACGGGCGCAGCTGACAGATAGTCTGTACGGTGTGGTCTAGGTGTAATGTGTTGTATCAGGTGTTTGTGTCTGTCGTGCAGTTTTTCTAGGTGTCTTGAGTGAAGTTTGTGTTTGTGTTGGTTGAGTGGACGGATGTTGGAAATTCGGTGTAGAGACTCAGTGGTTCTGAAGTCGCTCCATCGTGAACCCGTGATGAACTTGACAGCGACATTCTGAACCTTCTGATGCTCGTAGTTATTAGTGGGACATGTCAGCTGGCTTAGTCCCGGGGACTGGCACAGAATCGGTCTGACGAGGGCTAGACACAATCGACGTTTGGTGGTCAGTGTTGCAGTTTTGAAGCGTCTTAGCTTTCCCAGCACAGCCCTAGCAAAGAAGGGAACAGTTTATATAGGGTACTAAGGTACAGCATTGGAGAAATGGAGGAACGTGATTGGTCGAGGCTGGCCAATAGGGATCTAGGCATTGGCCTGGGATCCCGTTTGTGAACCTGCCTGAGTCGTACGCTGTTCGTCTTCTCTAACAATTTTATAACTATTATGATAGTTTCTGAGGCTAGGAATTATGTACATGTCGGTGATTTGAGAGTTGAGAGAAGGGTTTTTGTTTTTTATATATATTAAGGGCTTCCAATATCGGGAGTTATCTCTTTCGGTTTGTAGGATGGAAGTTCCTTCGACTAGCATTTCTCTGGTTAGGCTAACCCCGTGAACCTCTTCTGAGTGCTTTTGTTTCACTCGACGGCAGAATGTTTCGTCAAATAGACGGCGTCGCCATGGGCTTGCCCCTAAGAGTTCTATGGGTCGCATAGAAAGAGACGTCTTCTCCATCCAACAGAAGCCACGAATCTACGCCATATTGATGACATCTTCGTATTGGCTGAAGACGATGACGATTTGCGGCACCTTCACCATTGCCTTCAGGAGGCATCGGGACCCAATCTCTCTGTAGAAAACAGTTCAGACGGACGTCTTCCTTTCCTTGATATTTTAGTTAACCAGCAACCTCATGGATTCGACACTAAAGTATTCTGTAAGCCGACCAACCCAGGACTTTGCCTCAACGGACGGAGTGAGTGCCCTGACAGGTACAAACGCTCCACAATCTCCGCGTATGTGAGGAGAGCACTCACACATTGCAGTAGCTGGCAGACCGTCCATGAGGAATTAGAACGAGCCACCCAGGTCCTCGTGAATAATGGATATTCTAACACCGAAGTCTCCAAAGCCATCAACATCCAGCTTGACAGGTGGTACAACAAACAAGAAAATACCGCAACACCTACAGGACAACATTTCCGTCTGTACTACCGTGCATACATGAACAGCCAATACAAACAAGACGAAAGAGCCCTTAAGAATATAATTTCCAAATATGTAGAAACCACCAACAAGGACGACAGACTGAACCTCACAATCTTCTACAAAAACAAGAAAACACATCACCTCCTCCTAAAAAACAGCCCCAAAACTGACATCCCAGAGCTTCAACGTAGCCATCTAGTGTATGAATATAAATGCTTTTCAGGGAACTGTGCAGCCCTGCCCTCTACATACATTGGAAGAACCACTACGAAGCTCTCCAGGCGCCTGACACTCCACCTGTCAAACGGAGCTCCGAGGAAGCACTCAGAAAAGGTTCACGGGGTTAGCCTAACCAGAGAAATGCTAGTCGAAGGAACTTCCATCCTGCAAACCGAAAGAAATAACTCCCGTCTACGTATATTAGAAGCCCTTTATATATAAAAAACAAAAAACCTTCTCTCAACTCTCAAATCACCGACATGTACATAATTCCTAGCCTCAGAAACTTTCATAATAGTTATAAAATTGTTAGAGAAGAAGACGAACGGCGTACGGCTCAGGCAGGTTCGCAAACGGGATCCCAGGTCAATGCCTAGATCCCTATTGGCCAGCTTCGACCAATCACGTTCCTTCTTTTCTCCTATGCTGTTGTGGTGAACAGAGTCCCCCACACGTGCTTCTACGCAATATTTTGGCTTATAGTATCGCAGCTGCAGAAATGGGATGGACAAGGAATGTATATGTTGTGTAGAAATAGCTGGCCTTCGATGTAACGGGATGGGTGTAACGGTATCGTTACATGATCTCCATCGAGCGTTACTTGTAGACACAAGATGTAACGGGGTCGTTACATCATCTCAGAAAGGGGTTACTTCCACACACAATTTGAGTTTTGTTCTTTATTCGTCACACTTTAAGCAACTTAGTTTACACACTGTTACACAGTCTTATCACTAGGGCACGTCACTAGAACCGACGGTCGTCCGCGTCTTGTCAGAGAGTTTTGTTCCCCGGAAGCGCTGAATGGACAATTTCTTGAGTTGCCTTTAATCGTGATCTTAACATTTATCTTTAGTTATTTTGTTGTCCCACATGGGTGGGGCAACTGCATTAATTACACTGTATAACAATTAAAAAAAAACGGAAATGAGACTATCCTTTTCTAGAGTTATTTTTTGCGTAGATCACGAATATAACATCCGTTTCTTTCTGTGACCCTCCAGTTCTTCGTAAATAGCAGTGCCCCCAATGTCTATCTGAACGGTATTTTTTGTTGCTTTTACCATTTATATAATTTTTCACATAGCTATGTGTTTTTTTTTCTTAACAGGATACAGAGTTAAGATGCCTAGAGAATGCAAGAATTCGCCAGACAAGTTTTGTTATATATGTGGATCAGTTACATTAAGGCAATACAAGAGACAGTTGACTCAACGTGTAAAGAAACTTTATGAGCTGTACTTTGGATGTAAAGTGGGTGACCAGGACAAAAGCTGGGCACCTCACATATGTTGTGTCAGGTGTACAAGTTCCCTTTCTGCCTGGGTGAAAGGCAAAGGGACTGGCCTCATGTTTGGCGTACCAATGGTCTGGAGGGAGCCAAAGGACCACTCAACAGATTGCTACTTCTGCTTAACGGATATTAAAGGTGAGTGTTCAGTGTTTATTTTTTACTGTTTTTATATATATTTTCAAGAGATGTATCAATAAAAAAGATCGAAATACATAATAAGTTGCACTTCCACTATTTTTGCACGTGATCACAACCAATAGTATCCATTTTTAGTCTGATTTTATTTTATTTTCCTGCAGGTCGCAATAGAAAAGGCAAGAAATCTATCGTGTATCCAGATCTTCAGTCTGCTATTGAACCAGGTCTACATTCAAGTGATATTCCTGTACCACAGCCGCCCTCTGAACTACCAAGCGATGACACGAGCAACTCAGACGATTCAGAATCTCAAGATGCAACGTATACGACACAACTTGAATCTGATAAGAAACCACACCTCATCACCCAACCAGAACTCAATGATCTAGTTCGTGATCTAACACTTACTAAGCAACAGAGTGAACTCCTGGCCTCACGTTTGCAACAATGGCACCTGTTGGATGAAGAAGCTCGAATTACAGTATTTAGGAAGCGTTCTGCAAATCTACAGGATTTCTTCACTTTGGAAAACAACTTGACTTATTGTAATGATATCAGAGGCCTATTCAGTGCCCTTGAGCTGTCCTATGAACCCAATGAGTGGAGGCTATTCATAGATGGATCCCTTTACAGCATAAAAGCAGTTCTGTTGCACATTGGGAACACCATGCCTTCAGTTCCAGTTGCTTACTCAGTCATTTTAAGAGAGACATATGAGAACCTTGCTTTTATTCTAGACCGCATAAGTTACAAAGAGCATGAGTGGTTAATTTGTGCAGACTTGAAAGTAGTAGCCATACTTAATGGGCTACAAACTGGATACACCAAATTTATGTGCTTTCTTTGCAAGTGGGACAGTAGGGCCAGATCAGAACATTATATACGCTCAGAATGGCCATCTCGGGAATCTATGACGCTTGGATGCCATAATGTAATTCATGAGCCACTAGTTAAGAAGGAGAAAATCATTTTGCCACCACTGCATATAAAACTAGGCCTAATGAAGCAATTTACCAAAGCACTGCAACATAACAAGCCATGTTTCCAGTATCTCAAAGGGATCTTCCCTAAAATTAGTGATGCCAAGATTAAAGAGGGTATATTTGTAGGCCCTCAGATTCGCAAGCTTATAAATGATGAGGACTTTGAGGCGACAATGGATGAACCTGAGCTAGCGGCCTGGCATGCATTCAAAGATGTATGCAAAGGGCTTCTGGGAAAGCACCAAGAGTCCCAGCGAGAGCGTAAAGTGGAGAGGCTAATCAAATGCTACCAAGATCTCGGATGCAATATGTCACTGAAGATACACTTTCTTCATTCTCATCTGTCCTTCTTCCCAGAGAATGCAGCAGTTGTGAGTGATGAACATGGAGAGAGGTTCCATCAAGATATAGCGTCAATGGAAAACAGGTACAAGGGAAAATGGAGCCCTGCTATGCTGGCTGACTTCTGTTGGAACCTGAAGCGTGACACGCCTGAGACGTCTTATAAAAGAAGAAGTAAATAATAGATTGTAGGTTAATACATCATATAAAGCTAACAAACATGCCGATTCATTATATATTAATTAAATAAATACAATGAAGACATTTAATCTGACTTTGGGAGCAAAATACATTTATGGAACCTTGGAAATCTCTATTAATTGCATAATTATTAAAACAGCGATTTACAAAAAATTGTGACGTGGCATGAAATTTTTGTTATCAGATTTGAATTCAGCACACTGAACTTCATAATAAAACGCACATGAGAACTATGTTTTTTTCTTAATCCTGAAATTTGTTGTACAGTGTTACGTATTGATGTCTACTATCATACATGTTAATTATATATCCAGGGGAGGACCGTCAGTATACGTAATATCGTATGTCAGTACTGGGTGGCTACTAGATTGATCGCGTGTGTTCGTCTGTGTGTGTGTGTCGTTTGGTGGTTGACAGTGCTGTTCACATGAGCTCGTAATGTTGAGTCGGCGTTTGTTTGAGAGGAGTGCTTAGGTCAGCGTTTGATGCTTGTGGTGGACAGTGAGTGAGGAAGTGGGTTATATGACTGGGCGATATTACTCGTCATGTATATGAGGCGTATACATATCGCTCTCCCCCTGGGGTTAGGTGGCTCCCGGCACCTAGGTTACATGGTTGTGGGTAAGGATAATATTGTGGGTTTGGAGGAAGGTTAGGTGGCGTTTGATGCTTGTGGTGGACAGTGAGTGAGGAAGTGGGTTATATGACTGGGCGATATTACTCGTCATGTATATGAGGCGTATACATTCGGCCTTGTATTACAGTATGTGTGTGTAGGCTAAGTCCATATTACACCTGTACTACAGGCATTTGTATCCTCATGAAAGCACAACCTAGGCCCTGCCGAGCCATGCTTCGGTCAGGATGGGTCGTTTGCTACTTTAGCGTACGCAAAGTGCGTATTTAAGGATGCCGGGTTTTGGTGTCCAGCCCAGTTCTTTTCTGTACTCGTCACGAGCGCTGCGCGACTCAGGTCATTCTGAGGTCACTTTTGTGTTTAGGACAGGGCTCCGTGCCCTGCCCGCTGACCCAGCCTAGGTCGACACTCGCGCTAACCAGAATAAAGTCACCAAACTCACTCGAGTTTCCTTCACTCCCTCGGCACCAAAGCACAAGTAACATTCTCGTAATGTTACACTGTACCTTAGTTCCGTATATAAACTGTTCCCTTCTTTGCCGGTACCAGAACCTGAAGATGACCTATGTAGGTCGAAAGCTTGTTACAATAAAGTGTTCTTCGTATACAAACACTTTCTATGTCTTTTGGACAACTTTTATGGGAGCTACCCATTGCTCACCGTCCCATCGTCAGAATATATATATATATAAACACACATATATATACATCCTTTCCACTAAGGCGGTGTAAGGAAATAGAGGCTTACGAAATCAACCCGTCTGGTAAATAGATCATAATTGTAAAGCTACCAAAGCGGATGCAGTAATACCGGTTTGAACCGGATTTATTCAAAGTCAACAGAAAACGGCGGTAATCGCTTCTGGCCGTATAATCCACACACAAAGACGGGTCGGCATCGCTTACGCTAGCTCCGAGCGTGCAGGTATCAATGACTTAACACTTTTGATGTGTGATTGGATGTTCTGACTCACTCTTATAGAGCCCAGTGGCAGCTGCAGAAATAAGATAGCATGTTTTACGAGTCCCTAAGCCGGAGGTTTATGTAAAAATCATGACCACAGGATCTTAGAACGAAGCTTTAATCATCTCGCTTGTAGGCACTTGAATTCCCTCGTCTCGTACATACGAACGCTGAACCCAAGGGACAGAATAGTCGCCCAATTTCTTAACTTCAGCATCACGTTCTTCGTATAAACAAGCATTATCAGACATCAAATTTACCTGCGGATGGCTGGAGATGTCTTAGATACAGCGCGATACATGATGAACCCGGCGGCAAGTCTGTAAAACCAGAATGAGGCGGACTAATATACGACTACCCCTGTCCACTTGCACGGACTCTCCGAGCGCCACGGCCCTCCTCGCTTTCCGAGAGCAACCTCTGTTTCTGGCTCGTTATGGCTGCAATGAATTTAAGCCCGTGCGCTCATTCAGAGGCACGTCAACAGAACGCTTTCTAACAAACGGGTGCCCATGAGCAATCTGTGTATGTCTGTCTGTCTGTCTGTCTGTCTGTCTTGCCTAATTGTAGTGTACAGTGTTGGAGCTATGCTCATGTATCCTCCCTCTGTATCTCCTCTTATCAAATCTGCCTTAATTAATTTATTTTGTTGACCTGGAACAATTCTTCTAACGTGTTCCACAAATTGACGCATCTGTGTGGAAAGCTGCGCTTCCTGACATCTTTTAAGCAATTTGTCTTTATATATATATATATATATATATATATATATATATATATATATATATAAGTGACAAAATTTTCACACAGAATGAGAATCAGACAAGAAACAATGGTCTCAAACTGTCCGGAAGTAGATTTAATTTGGAAGTGGGTAGAAACAACTTCGCCAACCGTGTACTTAATGAATGAAATAAACTTCCTGCAGAGGCAGTGCAATTGAGTTCAGTTCGAAGCTTTAAGAATCATTTAGATAAACACTTGAGCAAGATGCTGTAATGACTATCATTTATTTTATACTATTTGTTTATTTGTTTTATTATCATTTGTCTGTTTGTTTATTATTAATTGCTTGATTTTCATTTATTATTGGTTATGTGTCAATTTATTATTATTTACTTTTTATGTTTGTTTATTATCTAACTATACCTATGCATTAATTTATGTATTTTATTTATTATTTACATTATTATAGTTTTTATTTTTTCATTTATTTATCTATTATATTATCATTATGACTTTTTTTCGCATCCGACCTAGATATAGACCAAAAGGTCTCCTGTCGGCATGCTCCGCCTTTGTAATCCTTTGTATGCCAAGACGCCTTTGTTGTTCTTTCATCGCATTCCAGCAGGTTTTCTTTATCCATCTTTTTCTATTTCCTTCTGTTCTAAGTACCACACTCCGCTCCACCAATGTTGACAATCCCAGTTTTTCCAATCTCTCATCATATGTTTTATTAGCCAAACTGGGTAGCATTCTTGTTGTCCCCCTTTATTTTCCCTCTTTTCGTCTTCTTCTTCTTCCTCGTCTACTTCTTCTTTCTTTTTGTGTGATGACCACATCATCACTGCATACTCCAGCCCAGTATGGATTAAATTTTCATCATATACTTATCCTTACAATGAAACGCCACTCTTATTTTCATTAGCAATGTATGTGTCTCTTTCACTGTTCTCCTTTTATGATTTTTCCGACAATATTTCATTTCTGATTGGAATTCCTAAATTCTTTCTCTCCTTTGATTTTGTGATCATTTCATCTCCATGAAAGTTTCATTTTCCTTTGGCCCATTTCCAACATTTTGCGTCTCTTCGTATTGAATTTCATCTTTCATTCATGGCTCTATTCATAAACCTTATCCAGATCTTCCTTCGGCTATTTACAATTCCCTTCCCATATCACTCTTTTCATGATCTTTACACCACAGGGTCCGCCCTGCTTCCTCCCTTGAAGATTGGTGCCACATTGGCCAATTTCCAGTCCATCGGCACATTCCCCTTTTCCAAGGAACATACAGTCAGTTGGTGTATTCCGTTCTCTGCTCTCTTCCAGTATCCAATTTGAGATACCATCTGACCCAGAAGCCTTTCTCACACCCAAGTTCTCGAGAAGTTTCTTCACTTCACTTTCTTTCACGTTTATGTTGTTTCAGACATCTGCCTTGACTTCACACTTCGGTCCCTCAAAGTCCCTTTCTTTTGTGAATATCAGTTGGAAACATTTACTTAATATAGCTTTTGATTTGGACATTTCCTATTTGTGCTTCCGCTTGCCATTCGCAAATCTGTAGAACAATTTAGGTTCATCTTTACACTTAACTACTCTTTCAAAGTTCTTTTCGTTTTTATCTGTTTTTTTTATCAATTTTTGTTTTGTTTTTATTATTCTTTTGTTTTCTTTATTTTTTCTCTTTCCCCATTTCCCTCATACCTTATTTCTTTTCTGCTTTGCTACTGCATATCTCTTTTTTCTTGTTAAACCAGCTCCCCTCCCTTTGTTTAATGATTCTCCCCTACTCATTTTTGTCTCGTAATTTTCCCCCCTTATGTTATACATTTCTAGAAAGATTTCATATTTCGTTGAATTCCCTCCAATCCGGTTCTTCAAAGTATTTTCTCCGCACAGTTGGCTGTTGCATAGTTATATATTTCTTGTTTGTATGAGTTTTCTCTGATGTCAGTCTTCCCAACTTCCAGAATAAATTCAAGGACTACATGGCCACTCCTATGAGGCACTGGTAATTCAGTGTTTTAATTACATCAGGTTCTTTTGTTAAGGTAAAGCCTAGTCTTTCTGGCGTATCTTCGCATTTATTTCTTATTTTCATTCATTAGATAATTATGTTGTTTATTGTTATATTCAACAACACAGTGCCCCATGATTTTTCACATTCACCTTTCTTCACTCCTCCCATTTTACGTTTCCACAGTTAAAGTCTCCCGTGAAATTTGGTGAGCTATTTCTGCCATAGGAGGGTTATACTTTTTACCCAGATTCCTAGGTATAAATTGTTGGAATGCTGATCTTTCAAGAAACTACAATTCTAGTGACTCTACAATCTGCATAATATAAAAAGTATTACTCATTCGTAAATCCCACAGATCAAGTATAATCATAAACTATTTCTCATTTTGAATCAAACGCACTTGTAAAAGGAGGGTGAGGGGAAAGACATTCTGACATAGAGTGGAAAGGGTGCTACAGGGTGTCATAAAAGGCTAAGTATACACCGCTTAAACCACATGAAAGAGTATACACAGACCCAAATTCACATTCTCTACACTCTTACCAGCCAGACACCTAAGTACCAGAAAGCGACAGTCTGAATTCGCCTTATTTCATTTGAATTTCTCTTTTGCCAGTTACAGGAGGATACAAATTGTGTACTGTCATGAAACATTCCTCGTCGGCTCTTCCATATATCATCCGTGAATGATGTACATTCGTCTTTAAGTAATGTGAGAAGAAATGTACCATTTATCAATATAATCTGCCATAGCCTGTAATAAGTCAGCTCTTGCCATAGAATAAAAAATGACCGTAATTATAGTATTTATGTTGTGCTCGTAATAATAGATGTATTATGTTTTCACCATTTTTTTTTTTTTTCTTACCAAAGGTGAATTTGTCTTTCATGGATTTGTGTAACGTGACATTGATGTGTGTTAGCCATACCCGACCTCGGTACCTCCTGTTGTCAGGTTTAGGTAGTCCAGGACGCTTACATTTAGTTACAAGTACCACAGTTTCTGCTTTACTACAAGGCTTTCCTAGCACACCGGGTGGAGGTGCTAATACCTCAGGGGAAGAAACACCAATCATCCTTATTGTATTTCTTTCTTATTTATTTATTTATTTATTCATTTATTCATCAATATTTTTATTCATCACTCAGTTTGTTTGTTTATTCATTTATCTATATACTTGTTTATTTATTTTATTATATATTTGTTTGCTTATTTGTTTATCTATTTACCCGTTTATTTATTTATTCATCTAATTCATTTATCTATTCATTTATCTACTAATTTATCCAATTATCTTTTTATTTATATATTTTACTTATCTATTTGTCTATGTATTCATTTATTCATTTGCTTATTTATTTAATTTCTTTTATTACTTATTTATCATTAAATAAATTTAGGAATTGGTGATTAATGGGAAGATTTGTCTCGATATATTATACCACGGACCCTGATCTCGCAAAAACCTGATCTGTCTTCTAGTGTCTAGGGATTCTATTTCCTTCTCAAGTCCCTCTCAGAGTCCTAGAAGACTACACTGTCCCTAAAAGTTTTATTCTAACTTATGTGACCTTTAACCCACAAATTAGTTGTCTAGAAAGCCCGTCAAATGTCATTTCTAGGTTTTGTGGCATTGAACTTATGTTGTCCCGTCTATTTAAACCTTGAATTTAAATGCTGTTCCTACTTGTTAGATATAACTGTCAGTGAATGAGGTCCTAAATGATCAGTTCACTTAAGTCTTTTGTCAACAGTATCATGCCTCAGGTGCTGGGCTTGGGCAACTACCTGAAGACGTGTCCTAGAGTTGTGTTCTTCAGGAGGGAGCGGGCGCGGGGGGTGAGGGTGGAGGTGATTTTTTTTTTTTTTTTTTTTTTTTTTTTTTTTTTTTTTTTTTTTTTTTTTTTTTTTTTGAAGTATCACTTCTACGGGCTTTGTTTGAGCCCGTGACAGGTGAGGAAAAGTCTCTGAGAACCGATTCTGAAGGTTACTAAGCCCTTATGAACAGCGTCAATTGCTTGGGTGTCACTCCCTCCCACCCCCACACCATATCCTCACCCTCACCCCCTTTTTAATACTCCCTGAACGACCGAATGGTCACCCCTTAGAGCAAAACAGGTATTATTCATGAGACGGTTAGGAGGGGTTCTTTGCTCCACACACGCCCACACACACACACACACACACACACACACACACACACACACACACACACACGCACA
>NC_134806.1:1517500-1527500 GCF_046742065.1 Oratosquilla oratoria | reverse complement strand
GTGTGTGTACACGTGTGTGTACGTGCGTACGTGAACCCACTAATAACGTGGTGTTCATAAACTTCCTACATGGTCATATACCTAAGCACCGTTTCCATGCACGGCATGTTTGTGTCATTATAGTTATGCAATTCATCTTCCTGTAAACAAACAGTATTGCAAAAGTTAACTTGTGAATCATCGACTGGTTTGAAAAGTAATCTTAGCTGCAAAGAACCTACGCCCGCCGCCCGCACCGGTCGGAACTGTTGTACAGCAAACAAGGCCAGCAACGTATACATTCGCAAGATATTCACTGTTCTCCTTTGAATCTGAAATCCAAGACATTCAGAGTGCGAATACGATAATGAAGAAGTTTGTGGGGAGGAGTAAGAGCCAGCTACGAACCAACCTCGACGGTTTTCCTTTACAGTGTCCCCAAGCGCGCGAGGAATGCCGGCCGCGCTAGGAATGGCGACTAAATTCCTGTCGTTTTCCTGTCTTTTATGAAGCTCCACGCTAACACAGTACACTTCTTTACCGTGAGCAACCGGTAAATAGTGTCTAAAATTTAGTTGGAGCTAAGAATTCTAGAAAGTACGAATGGAGGCGCTTTTACCAATGGGTGAGGGGAAGGCTGGGTTATTTTTGGTATGCCAGGAATCGCTCTCAGGAATTCGGACGACGTGACGACTGCCCGGCTAGGTTTTTCCCATGACTCGCTTGTCGCTTTCTTCCTGGCGTATTGTTATGTTATGCACGGTTGTAATGACAGCGGCGTAGACATATCGTAAATGCATTGCGTGAGTTGGCGAGTGCCTAGGATACCAATGAAATGCCGCCGAAGTTTAAATCGTGGCTACATTAACGGCCGACTTGTCTGATGACACATGCACTCGTCCCAGCGCGCCGCAAAAACGCCAACACCAAGCCAAGTATTTGTGGCGATTGCGTGCTATGTTTTTGTCAAGAGTTGTTGTTGTCGTCACTGTCGCTGGTGCTGCCCTGCTGCTGTTGTCGCTGCTTCTGTAAATGCTGTTTCTTCTATCTTTGCAGCTTTCAACATTGGCACAGACTGTTGCTGTTCGATTTGGAGGACGTTGAAGTTTAGATATTTGTGTTGTTGACCTTTGTACCAAGAGTTGGAGAGAGATTTAATGCGACAAACGATTATGAAATAGCCTACAAGTTTGCAGTTGTGGGTCTGCGGCGATTAACGTGGGCTAGTTGAGAGTAACGGTGGCGGGTGGGGGGGGGGGCAAGCCACGGTGGCGGTCGACGAGGGGTGAGGTAGTGGTGGTCGTTCGTGCCGGGGATGGTGGTGCGACAAGAATAGTGATGTGTGGCGGGCTTTACGTTGTGTGGTTGGTGTTCGTTTCTTCGAATTCTGTCTTGGCTTTGGTCATGACGATGTAGACGGGGATGACTGGATGACAAACTGGATACTAAAGATGAAAGGAAGAGTAGTATTCGTGCAATAAAATGATACTTGGGACTTCTATCTTGTATTTATGATGGAAGTTTTTGCGCGTTCAAGTTGATGAACATGGTACCATGGGCCTACATTGCCGAGAGGTGAGCTGGGGATTCGAACTGATTGTACAGCCGTCGGCTAACGTCCAAGTGAAAGAAAATCTAAGGAAGTAAGACTGGCTCTTTAGCCGTGTGGTGGCAACGCTCTGAAGTTGTCTGTCGGGTTTCTAGGCGCAGGTGACTTGAAAGAGACGATGTAGATGCCGTCTAGGCTTTTCTTTATATGGAATTGTAGAAGCTAGGTGCTGTGCACGTACCCGTGGGGTCAGGTGGTGTACTGCACAAATATGGCGACTGGAGAGAGGTTGGGCATGTAGGCAAAGGGATGAATGTCTGATAAGTTATATGTTTATGAAGTGCGTTGGTTTATGCCCATTAGGGATGGATGTTTGAAAAGTATACGATGGTAAAATATATTGAAAGGAAAAGACGCTTATTTTTATTGCGAAGGGTGCACAGATGGTCTACGATTAACGTTAGATTATGAGAAGGATTATTGTCGTAAAGAAATAGTGGTAGCGTGAGCTAAAGTCAAGTGAATGTATAGTATCAAGAATGGTGTCCAGGCACAATCCTGCATTTAACCTCAATCGATGTCACTGGCTGCTCTTATTTGATTTCCTGGCCATGACTGTCATGATGATCACAGTTTGTTGACATTATGAGTTTTCCTTACTTGGCAACTTGCCCAAAATGATCTCTCACCCCTCCGTTGAGATAAACATGGCGGCGTTGTATAAGGATAGCTTTAAACTTTATAAAGACCTGCAGAGCCAATATTTTGCTCTCATGAAGATACTTTGAAAATAATGCTTCAGTATCTCATGGGGCATTGAAATTTGTTCTGCATCCAGACAAGGTATCCCAATAAGAAAAGTAACAGTGATAACATTAATAATAATAATCGTGTATGAAAGAAAATTAGCGAGGAAGTATCAGGTTGGCTTGGAGTTGGACCTCAGGGTATCAAGGGAAAAAAAAACGCCTCTAATCACTGCACCTCCTGTTGGATGCTGATGCGTACATAAACTCATAGGGAAATTAGAATACACCAGGAGAAATACAAACTAACAGTACTCTCATGGGTTGAGATTTTAGACCTTCTGCTTTTCTCGGAAGTTTCCACGCTGCCTGCCATCTCAACCCTTCTATCACTGTATAAATGTTGTGGCAAACATTAAACGAATCTAATAGCAGATGAGGACCAGGAGACATGGTTGATCAGAAGCAATGTTTGGTTTCAATATCAGGTGAATGAAATTGTCAGGCGATAGCTACAGCATTTTATATAGTAATATACGACAGTTAAAAACATGCTTGTCAAGAAAAGGTGCGTTGCTGTTAGTAAATCACCCAGTGTCTAAATCTCTTATAGTATGGGGCACTGCCCTCATCTGAATAACAGCTCTTCGCGCTAGCCCGAGTAGAATTCATTACGCGCATCATTATAAAAACTTAAAAAGTTAAGGTAGTTGGATTGTACCTGTGTGAGGTTTTCAGGTGTAATAAAAATTAATTTAAAGTTAAAGTATTGTGCAGCTTGGGCATGCGTGTTTTACTGGTACGATATTTGTAGAGCAGGTGCGACGACGTCAATTAGAATAGTGACTGGTACTTTTTCATCTACGAGATTGGTACGCCTGTGGAAGTGTAGTAACGTCTGGACTAGGATAGAAGTGTGCGATTGTGTGTAATAAGATGGGCAAGAAAGTTGGTCAGACTCACCTCGATATTCTACTTGATACCCCCGACTCTTATACCCACTACCGTGCTCTTGATCATCATCATCAACCCCTCGACACTCGTCTCAGACGCATCGCTGTTCCGTCGACGCTACCTACCTCGACCGCCGCGCCCTTGGACCCTCCCTCTCCCTCCCCCGCTCCCGTCTTCCCTCCCACTTCTCTCCGACCCCCCACCCTCACCCCTAGGTTTTCGTTTCCACGCTGCCTGCCATCTCAACCCTTCTATCAGTGTCGCCCCAGTCGATTCAGTGTCCTACTGGCGTTAGTCCCATCACTGACGCCACCCCCTTTTTATCCAGATCATTGTTGCAGCGATTATGATCATAATGCGCTTGGCAGACCCGGTGCGGACGCTGTACCTGGTCGAGGAACAAAGCGCCATCACAGAGGAACAATTAGGTTGCACGTTTGATGGTAGCAGCAGTCATGGGGGTTGACGGTGGGGGGAAGCGGTGGGGGTGGAAGCCGTTAAGGGGATGAAGGTGACGGTAGTGATGGAGATAAGAGCTCTTGTTGGTGATAGAAGTAGTTACGATATAAAGGATGGGGAACTAGTTGTGGTTGTAGTGGTAGTAGTTGTCGTATTTACGACCATGGTGGCGACGGTGGTTGTGGTTTGGAAAGACAGAGTGGCTTATTGTGTCGAGCTGCGCATGCGTGGAATTGTTTTAAGTGGAGGTCATTTATTCGGCGACGTTATACGTCGAGTTTGCGCGTGAGTTAGCTCGTTTGTGTTTTTATTATTCATGTCTGTGTCGTTTGTGTGTCAAGTTAGCTGTGTCCAGGTATTAAACTAGATAAACACGTATGTTTAAATTTGCAGTTTATTTTATCACAGATGCCGTACGTGTATGATCCGCACGTGATAGCAGGCGTGGGAAAATTATCGTATGTATAGGTGTATACTTATATAGTATATGCAGATACGACATTGAATACCAAATCATATATACATACAAACGTAAGCATGACCATGATTGTAAGCATAGACCTTGTAAATAACAGCGAACCACTGCAATGTACACACATTAACAGTGTTAACGTACAAGATCTGGCCATGTCAATTAAAAATGTGGAACACGTGTCTAATAATTTTTGAGCTGGAGTTGCCTTTACGTTCATTGTAAGCGTTCAATGCAATTCATTGTGCAATAGAGTTTCAGTGGTCATGCCTTATTTGTTGGCCATAGACTGGTCAAACTGATGTTAGAGATTGCTATGTTTTGTGGCTATTATATATATTTTTTCGTTTACTGTTATTATTGTTATTGCTGCTGATAGTATTACTGACTTCGACAGGGTGACAATTCTTCATGTGGGCCAACCTGGGTTTACAATTCTTCGGTTGTGTAAGTTGATGAATAAGCATAGCCCTCATTCAACCTAACCTAACCTAATATTTATTCCACTGCTGATACCGTACTCGGCGTACTGGGGTGACAATTCTTCAGGTGGGATCTCATCGGGTGACGGTTTTTCATGTGGGCGTTCTGGGGTGACAATTCTTCCTATACTGATACTACTTCTGCAACTACCACCACTACCACTACTATTAGCACGATCACTAGCGCATCTAGAATCCTCAGAAACCATTGACCAATACCCATTGTGAGGCGGGTAGATGAGCTGTGTGTGGTTTTATTGATTGTATGTGCTTTGTTTTGTTGGAGTTAGGTCATGTAAGAAAAATTCGTATATTAAAAGACTGTTAAACACTACCATCTGCACAGTTCTGCAAGCACCGTTGCTACTATCACTACTACTACTACTACTACTACTTACATTTCTACTACTTCTATTGCTGACTACTGCGAATAGCGGTAATAGTATCTACAACTACCACTGTTGACATTATTTGGAGGTAGTAGTAAATTTCTCGCCTTTATGTATCTTAAAATTGTATCAATGGTGGTCATGATTATGCTTGCTGGCGGTGGTAATGATAGTAATTTGATATGTGATAGCGGAGTAATAATTTTAATTAGGCGGTGTGTCGTAACGCTCGTGTGGCAGTGACGTCATATCGGTACATATTTTGGCGCGAATGATATTTGAAGAAGCCGAAAAAGATTCACATTGAATTTATTTCTGACATGCGACTTGATAGATTGGATGTAACCGAACTTTTTATCTCTACAATTAGTGACAAACCAACCTTATTTTGTGTACCGTTTCGTAACCCAGGATGTTTCTTCAGAATATACAATTCAAACAGTGAATACGTTGCTTACCTAATGACGACGACAGAAGATTGGCTCTAAATAACGATGACGTAGTGATGACGTCAGTAACGACGGTGGTCTAAAACCTGATACTGCTGCACTGGCGATATTTATTACCAAGGTGGCTTAGTGTGAAGGGTCGATATAATACCAGGTAGTAGTGATAAGTTGTGAGGGTCGTTTCACAAAGCACAGCCGTAAGAGAGGTAGGCCATTACATGAAATGCATCATCGCTGAAGGGGTGGGGAGGGAGGGGAGGGGACTGTTCATGGTGAATGATAGGGCTATGAAGGTGTGTATTAGTTGAGTCTGTGGTTCCCAGGCACTACGAATTAGCACTTTGTCATGTGACTATGGTCCACGTGAGTATATGAATGTGTAGGTAAGGGATCATTTTGATACAACACGTGTAACCCATGTAATGGTAATTGTCACTTTGTGTATTAAGACGATTAGTCCCGTTGATTGGAGAACGTGGACACACACGCATACACACACACACACACACACACACACACGTCTTTCCATACAACTATACTTGCCAGGGTTTCCAAAATTAGTTCTCCCGCGCACACATACACGCATATTAAGATGTAATTTCCACCTTCCATTCCCCCCAACCTCAGTTTTCATAACAACAGACACGGGGTGGAGGAAGAATAAGGTTAATCGCTGAAACATGACCGTTGCTTGCACCAGCAAATTCAGTACTTCAGGTGACCTGAATATGAAATGCTTAGGAGTCTGGGGGAGGTGGGGAGAGGTGATGAGGGGGGTGGGGGAGTGGAACTACATCTGAGGGAGCCTTTATCGTAATGAGCGACCGGTTGACTTGTGCAAGATGTGTCGGTCTTCGGGTCTTAAGTGTCGCGAGATAAATGTCTGAGGGAGCACTTGCTTAAATGTTTACACTTTCTTCCTCCTCCTCCTCCTCCTCTTCCTATTTTCTCTTTTTTTCTTATTTCTCTTCTTCTTATTCTCGCTTTTCTTCCTCCTTTTCTTATCTCTCTATTCTTCCACCTCCTCCTCTTCCTCTTCTTATTCTCCCTTTTCTTCCTCCTCCTCTTCCTATTCTCTCTTTTCTTCTCCCTCCTCTTTTTATTCTCACTTTTCTTCCTCCTCTTCTTATTCTCTCTATTCTTCCACCTCCTCCTCTTCCTCTTCTTCTTCTCCCTTTTCTTCCTCCTCCTCTTCCTATTCTCTCTTTTCTTCTCCCTCCTCTTTTTATTCTCGCTTTTCTTCCTCCTTTTCTTATTCTCTCTAGTCCTCCACCTCCTCCTCATTTGGTTCTCTCTTTTCTTCATCCTCCTCTTCTTCCTCCCTTTCTTCTTCTTCCTCTCCTTTCTTCTTCCTCCTATTCCTCTTCTTCCTTTTCTTGTTCATCCACCTCATCTTTTTCTTCTTCCGCTATTTTTCTCGTTTCCAAAAAGTTTATACTACAGAAAGGGACTGGATTGAGTTACATAAGTCTAGGTTAAGGTGTTTACATTTCGTAATTCCCCTTCTTTCCAAAAAGGTATACTACAGAAAGTGTCTGGATTAGGTAACTTAAAACTAGATTATCTTTGAGGTTTTAGAACACATGCTAATCACCCCCCCCCCATCCCCCAAACACTTTACCTGTACTTTATATGCAGTAGTTACTTGGACAAACGAACAGCAATTGACCTATTGTTCCTTAAATGGCTGTTTCGATACTTTTTTATTCATTTATTTTTACTATATAGAAACAAATAATTCTAGTTGGGGATTTGGAGCTAAGTAAATGTCGAGACGTTTTTTAATATCTCTACAGTGGAATAATCGATGGCGTAGAACACAGTAGAAAACGTTTTAGACACCAGTCATCTAAGGGTAATTACATCCAGGCGTTTGATAGCGTCTTCAGACTATCCCAAAATGTCTCGAGAGTCACAGTCAGGTGCCTGAAGAACACTGGTTCACAAGTGGGATTTTTGTGGGAGCATGTGGGAGTTCTTGAGAGATAACAAAGCTGTCTTTGATTACCCAAGAACCGTTCCCAGGTGTCAGAGGGACCGTCCCTTGGGAGGACAGCCACGCGCAAACCCGGCGTCCCTAGGGACCTGAGCAAGGTGTCTGAGATTGTCCCTGGCTGCCCCGAGGCGTTTGGGGGTGGGGGTGGAGTGTTGGGGGAGTTTGACCCTGAGAGAGATCTGGGAGGTGCGGTAGGGAGGGAGGGAGGTGAGTGGAGGGATTTGGCGGTAATCCAATTGGGGAGTTGTTACTCACGGTAAATAGTGATTCCCATTACCTCCTCAAAGTTTTGTGTCCTCATGCACCCAAACCCCGTGAAAAGAAGTGATATGTGTAAATATATCTCTCCTTGGTGTTGTTACCACGTCCATGCAATTTTGTCGACAAAATATCACCTATGTTATGAGAGATGTATTATTGCGTGCAGGAATATATAAGATATTCAACAACGAAGGATATATTTTCATAATTCTGGTACATCACGTGGCAGGTTTAGGTGTATCAAATAGTACGTTTGTTGAATCTTTTTTAGCTGGGGAGCTCGACTGAAGAAAATGGAGTCATGATTGATGTCTTGCCATTTTTTGTTGGAGTCCGCTTTTACCTAAATAAAATAATCTGGGTTTTACCATTGCATGACTTGTACAATTGGGAACATAAGTTCTTCCACACTTCGCTTGGCTGTATTGATATTAAAAAGGTTTTATGTTACATTGGACTCACCGACCCGTTGGGTCAATATTTCAAAGTTGGATGCTACACCATCGACATGACGTCACATTGACTGGCGACCCAAGCGACATGACGTCATCAGACGTTCAGTTATAGACAAAAAGTTATTATAAGATAGCTATAACTTAAAAGCACGACAGCTTTTCGCAGTCCTTGTTACAAGACAACAAGACAAAGTTCTGAGGACTTTTTTTCATCAACTGTACAGTGCGTCACTGGGATGAAGGGTTGAGGAGATTGCGATAGCAGCGTTCCTGGTTAGTTTCGTCATTTCCGGGGTTTTATGTCTGCTGCTTGGTGTTAGTTTTGAAAACCTGTTGTATTTTTCCCCTAGTCGTAATATACATTACTTGTATTAGCCGTGACATTACGATAGAAATTTTGTTAATCTTGTATGAATTGTGATTGTAAATATATTAGTGATGTTTATGCTGACTCAGTTGACAAAGGTGATGCCGTGATGATGATGGTAACAGACATTTGGAATGATGATGAGAACTGTGATGGGTGTAACGGTATTCCTATTGAACCCAACAAGGACAAGAACGGTTATGGTGACGATGATAGCAATGTTGGGACGAATGTTTGAAATGACGCAAATAGTGGCGGCGTCGTCACTGCTTGCAGGCAACGAGTCTTGACGCTTGGCCGCTGGCAGTTGCGCATGATCACTGCGCATCTCAGTATCATTCTCCCCTCGAGGCAAAGTGCGGGTACCCGAGTGTAAAGCTTTCCTCCACACCCACCCCCCTCCACCCTCCACCGTTTCTGCAGCCTTCCCTCCTTATCCTATTTTTCATCCTCCTCGCTACCAACCTCCTCCTCCTCCTCCTCCCGTCACCCACCCCGCTCCCGTTTATTCCCTTGCGTTTAAGTCAGTTCCATTATCCCGAGGCAGTCCTATGCCCCTCTGTCCTACGCTCACTTTGTCCGCACGAGACTTTACTACCTTGCTCCAATGTCCATGTCGCTGGTACCTCCCCTCCTTTTTTCCCTCTTCTCTAGCCATCCGTCCCTCTCCTTACCCCTACCCTCTCTCCCTACCTCCCGCCTTCTCTCCTCTCTCTTTTCCTCCCACTCTCCTGACCCTACACACACCCTTCCACCTTCACTTTGTTCTCAGTTACTTACCGTTTATCCTCCCCTTACCCATATCCCTCCTCCCCGTCCATCTTCGACTTCTCACTCCTTCCTCCTCATCCCTCTTGGACTCCTTCCTTCTCCTCCTCCTCCTCTTACGTCTCCCCCTCCCCATCCAACTCGTACACAGACAGACACACACACACAGCACAAGGTCCTTCGACTCACGTTCGTCTTGATCATGCGAGTCGCCTGCAGCTGCCGAGGTCTGCAGGGCGGAGGGAGTTGCCAACAGGTGGGTCGAACATTACTTGGGGGGAGAGGAGTAGGAGGGGGCGGGGGAGATAGGGGTTCGAGAGTTCGGGGTAAGGGTGAGGGTGTGTGTGGGGGGGAGGGTGATGTTTAGGGGGAGTTTATACGGCCTCCCACGGCTGTATATTCTGGGAAGACAGCGGCCATCTTGGTGGTGACGTCATGCGAAGGGGCTCCCGAGAGAGGGTGGCGTTGCGTCGGGGCGTTTCAGTTCCTTTCGTCCGTTTTCCGTTTTACTTCGGCACGGGGACTACTGGACTGTGTCCGCTGCATGACGGAGCAGTCGTCTGCAACATGGCTGCCAGCGGTGACGACCCGTGAGTGAGCTAGTGCCAAGGAACAAGTGAGGAACGAGTCATATTTTAGGATTAGTTTCCACGACCCGCGCGCGCGTGTACGTG
>NC_134806.1:1475000-1512500 GCF_046742065.1 Oratosquilla oratoria | reverse complement strand
AATCATAAAAGTGTACTGCGTGCCTCTGATACATAGGGGTGTCATTAAAAACCCCAAATAAAATCCCTGCATAAACCTTCAATCAGACATTACTCCCACACGGGATCCCTGTGGTGATTCACAAAGGGCTGCACCATCCCCAAGGGGGTCAGACAGGTCCTGTGGTGGACCATTAACACTTGAACTCGCTCACTCACGTACACACATACATACTAGACATATGTATTCAGCATTTGATATACATACATACATACATACATACATACATACATACAGACAGACATATATACATACATGGTCGCAAATTCCAAGGGCCTTTGTATGTTACACTTCGTTGGTTCAGACGCTTTTGGAGTTGATGGAGTTACAGGAACTCCCGGCCACAACGCCCTGGGAGTCTGGGAGTCATCTACACCGAAGGCATGGGCAGAGAGGGAGTTCCACACTTCCACGAACTCCAAGATAGTCTCAGTGTCCTTGTGAGGTTTATATTTTCGTAGTTGGAGTGTGAAGAAGAAAACGGGATTAAATACTCTCTCTCTCTCTCTTCTCTCTCTCTCTCTCTCACACACACACACACTCTCTCTCTCTCTGTCTGTCTGTCTGTCTCACACACACAATCTCTTTTTCCTCTCTCCCTCTCTCTCTCTCTCTCTCTCTCTCTGTCTGTCTCACACACACACTCTCTCTCTGTCTGTCTGTCTCACACACACACACACACTCTCTTCTCTCTCTCTCTCTCTCTCTCTCTCTCCCTCTCTCCTCTCTCAGTCACCTTTGCCCTGTTATGTGTTTCAAGGAGTGTTGGGGCAGGTAACTACAGTTACTGCCGAGAATCGGAGAGGAGTGCGGGATTCGAACCCGAAACTAAGTAAATACTAGACCAGCACGCTTCTGATGACGCCACCATAGGACGTACACTTTGTATATGGCTCTCGGAAATTTGTAAAATAAGATAAACCGCTCGCTGAGAACCGCTCCGTGTAGAAAATACCGAGAGGGTATCATTCTTATTATGCCTCTCGGCAGGTGATTTTATTCAGCTGTGGAGCCACTCAAAGTCACTCGAGCCATTCTTCCTCCTCTCCCTCCTCCTCCTCCTCATCTTCTAATTTCTTCACCTCTTCCTCCTCTCCCTTCTCCTCATCGTCGTCATCGTTGTTCTGGTTATCGTTATTATCGTCGTCGTTGTCGTCGTCGTCATCAACAACAACTTTATACAAAATCATTATCTCTAATACGATCAAAGGAAAGCCATCATCACCATCACCACCACCATCATTATCATCATCATTTTCATCATCATCATCATCACCACCACCATCATTATCATCATCATTTTCATCATCATCATCATCACCACCACCATCATTATCATCACCATCATTTTCATCATCATCATCATCATCATTATCATCACCACATCATCATCATCATCACCACCACCATCATCACCATCATCATCATCATCATCATCATCATCATCATCATCATCACCACCATCATCACCACCACCATCATCATCATCATTATCACCACCATCATCATCACCACGTGGCAGACTCATCACAGTAGTAACAAGGTCTCTGACATCTAAACGTTTTTTCCTTCACTCGTTGACCTGACCCGACCCGAAGTAGAACCGAAAACTTATTCGATATTGCAACTTGTGCGTGAATCGAGTGTGTCTTTTAGTGGTTAGTGTGAAATGTTTGGGTTCCGTGAGACAAAAGGTCAAATGATTGATGTGACTGAATACGGAGTTCCTAGATACTAGTAACAGATAATTATGCATTCACATAAACAAGTTATATATATATATATATATATATATATATATACATATACATATATATACATATATCAACCACAATATACTGTAATGCTAACCCATCAACATCGAGAGAGACTCGAGGAGGCCATCATGCAGAAATTGAAACGTGGTACGGCCAAGGCGTCGAACCTAGGCTAGCGCGCGGCAAGTGTTTGTGGTTGATTAAAAATGTATATCTGTTGACTGGGACCCATTCAGTGTTGTACATATATATATATATAATCATATATATATATATATATATATATATATATATATATATATATTCACGTAGTGTTTGTGTGTGTGTGTGTGTGTGTGTGTGTGTGTGTGCGTGCGTGCGTACATGCGTCCTTCACACGCGACAACCCGCCTATTAATTCAGCCTGTTTTTGTCCCTGTGTTGATGTTTCCACAAGTATATACATTTTCGTGTATGCACAAGTGTGTGCAAGTGCATAAACACACTTTATGTGAAGTCAGAGCATGTGTTTGTCTTGGCGCTTTTCATGTTTGTTTTGTTTTCTTGCGGTCCTGTTTGTCTGTCTGGGAGGAGAGGGGGAGTCTGGGGGAGGGGGGGAATTGTCGAGTGGAAGGCCGATTTAGTATAACCCCCATTTTCCCCCATTCTCCCTGCTAACCCCCCCTCTCTCTCTCTCTCTCTCTCTCTCTCTCTCTCTCTCTCTCTCTCTCTCTCTCTCTCTCTCTCGCTCTATGTCTGTTTCCCTCTGTCTTTCTCTCTCACTCACTGCCCCCTCTCTCTCTTTCTCTA
The DNA here is from genome assembly GCF_046742065.1 of Oratosquilla oratoria. NCBI lineage: Eukaryota > Metazoa > Arthropoda > Malacostraca > Stomatopoda > Squillidae > Oratosquilla > Oratosquilla oratoria. The sequence goes on along the minus strand of NC_134806.1, from coordinate 1,509,915 downwards.
TCTCATTCTACTTCATTGACTATACTTAGGAAAATCACTGGTAAATATTTTAGATAACCCAGTAATGTAGATATATTCAACAAGAATATCAAGAATTTACTTCCAAATGGCTGAAGGCTTTTGCCAGATTTGGCGAAAAGTTGTTAAAAATGTGGATTTTATTTTCCCCGTCCAGCAGTATTTGGCATCGACATCAAGTCAAACCAGAAGGTTTGGTAAACAGAAATCGTCTCAGTTTTGACTTTGTGTAGGGGAACCAAGGCGTCAAGGTGGAGGCAGATGGGAAGGGTGTTGTGGTGGCCTAATGGTAGCATGACGTCTCAGGGACAGTGGGATCGAATCCCGTAACGATAGAATACAATATTTGTGAGAACTGTAATATCTGGTTTTGTATGCAAAACTTGGGAGAGATTGAGGGAATATTAGTTCACATGAAACACACTTTGGACTAAGTATTTAAATATTGAAAGTATATTGTTATGCTTGTATTTTATTGGTGAGTAGTTAATATAGTTTATACAGGAATATCGTTTTCTCATAGTTCAAGTCGTATGAATGATTTAACGGGTGAAGCAAATTAATTTCATAGGTATAAGAGGGAGTTTCAAATGGTATTCTTTTTCTTTTTCATCTTCATAAAAAATTGCTAAAGTTTGAAACAAAATACCAAAAAAATATTGTCGATGCTCGACAAAGGGAAGAGAAGGAAATTTATAATTTAATTTCAAAATGTTTAGAGAAAGAGGGAGGCAACGTCCTTGAGGACAGACGACATGACGTCATAACGCTTTGCCAAGATACCCACCAATGTTCACTCTTTTATCGACATTGTAACAAAATAAAAAAGAGTGTATGTTCCCCCCTTTTACCAAGCGTCATGGGAGCTTACCTGTTTGGGGGGATGGGGTGCGTAGATCCCCCCCCCCCACTTTCCTACTGCCTCTCGTCAATAAACTGTTCTTGGGAAGATTGCCAAAAGAAGCGTAACTTATATCGTTGCCAGATGCTTAAGGTCAGCGTAGATACAACGAACCTTGTCACAGAAGCTAAGATGAAAAACGCCTTGAAAGAGGAATGGGGGCTTTCCATTAGGTGAATAAAATCACCTGGCGGCAATCAGAGCCGATATAAGTTTTGAAAATCATTGAAGGGGATTCTTCAGTCTTCGAAATAAGAAAATATTCATTTATAAAGAAGACATTGGTACATTGTAATTCGTGTGATTTCTAAAACTCCATTTTCCCAGTAGTGTATCGAATGAGTAAATGAATAGATAAATGAATAAATGAATAGGTAATAGACGAATAAACAAATAAATGATCAAATAAATGAATAGAGAGATAAGATAATGCAATGAAGGATTAGAGAATTGGTAATGTGGATATCAGGATAAACAATCGATCTTCAAAATTATATTTTTATCTTATCTTTAACAGGCCTCAACGGTTCTCAGTGTGAATTAGGTTTTATCAAAAGAATAGAATATTATCATTTGTCAAGTATACGTTGAATAAATGAAAATGAAACTATAATTTTGAGAAAACTTATAAAGTTAAGGAAGTATTAAATTAATATTGTGTTATACATTACTTTCATTTTACATTTCAGGCTTTATTCTAGTATTCTATATTATATTGTTTTAATTGATCCTTATATTGATCAATTATCTGTTGTATATTTATGTGTATATTCTATATTGACTTGTACATTTTGCACTTATGTATAGTCATATTCTATACCTAGAATTATTTTCATAAAAAAATAAAAAAATAACGGCAGTTAGAATATATACGCGAGTCAAGCATCAGAGTCAAGGTAATTAATCTAGTTAGGGTTAACTTAACCAGATTAAAGACGGGTTCATTATTATTATTATTATCATTATTATTATTGTTATTATTATTATTATTATTATTATTATTATTATTATTATTATATTTTTTCACCGTAAAGCCGATAATCCTATAAGGTTATGAAGTTTCTGTGTCATTATTTGTATTCCATATACAATATTAGTTTGAAAACATGTTCATTGGAATGAACACGAACAGCCGAAGCTGAACATGTCCTCAGGGAACTGAACACCGAACACGGAAATTTGTTCAGTCCTTGTACATGGAGAACAGAACATGTGTTCATATTTGTTCATTTTTCTTCATGGAAGGATACTCTACAGATGTTGTTCAAGCTGAGGCCAAACGATATTTATTCGTTTGAACAATTCTTAACATTGTTTGGATGTTGGCATAATTTCTGTACACTATTTCTCGTTGTTATTATTATTATTATTTATTATTATTATTATTATTATTTCATTATTACCTTTATTACTACTATTATCATCATGATCATTATTAATATTATTATAATCCTTATCATTATTATTATCTTTATTATTATTGTTGTATTCATCATTATTATTATTGTTGTTGTTGTTGTTGTTGTTATTATGATCGTCGTGATTATCATTATCATCATCATTATTATTGTTATTATTATTATTGATATCATCATCATCATTGTCATTATCATCAGTATTATCATAATTATTATTGTTGTTATTATTATCATTATTGTTATTTTCGTCGTCGTTCTCACCAGCATTAGCATCATCACCATCATCATCAGCATTATCATCATCACCATCATCATCATTACCACCACCCTCATTATCATCATCATCATCATCACCATAGCTATCATCATCACTATCATCTTCATCATCATTATCATCACATCATCACTGTCATCATCATCACCATCATCATCATCGTCATCATCATTATCACCGTCATTATCAGCAGCAGCATCGTCTTTTTTCATGGACGTTGAAATGAAGGGCGCATATGCCATTCAATTATCTTAGTCTGTTACCAATATGATTCTTCACCTTTATGGAGTAGTTCTCTGTATTGGGAATGTCTAAGATCCTGAAATTCCCACTATTCGAAAGAAAATAGTAATAATGAAGAAGAAAAAATGTCTATTATTGGAGAGTTACCAATTTCGTAGATTTCCAATAAAATATATGTATGCACACACATACACGCACACACACACACACACACACACACACACACACAAATATATATATATATATATATATATATATATATATATATATATATATATATATATATCAACCGCAATGCACTTTAATTCTAAACCATCATCATCGGAGGTCAACATGCAGAAATTGAAACGCAGTCTCACGCGCTAGCCAGGGTTCGATTCCTTGGTCGTACTGCGTTTCAATTTCTGCATGTTGACCTCGATCGGGTCCCCCGATGGTGATGGCTTAGAATTAAAGTGTATTGCGGTTGATAGAAATGTATCACTATTTACTGGGACCCATTCAGTGTTGTACATATATATATATATATATATATATATATATATATATATATCTATATATATATATATATATATATGTTTTTATCTCAGCTCCTTTCCCTTTATTGCAAGAGATCGCACATGATGATTCCCATTTGAAAGCATTTCCGCAATTACATCTTCAACTTGTTACCGATTCCCTGTACATATACCTTTGGCATGTTCCCCATGCTTATGCAATGCTTCTTCCCCGTTCTCCTGGTGACGCTTTTTCAACACGGAACAAAACAATCATGTATCCACTAATTATCACTAATCATCGGTTTGTGCCACCCTTTCCCTTTTTTTCAATCTGTCACCCCCCCCCCTGGGAGGGGTGTCTGTGCCCCCCATTAGGGTTGATCCCCCCCCTCCCCTTTTGGTTCTGAACTGCCGACGGGATCTCAGCCTTCTTCTTCATGTATCCCCTGTTTATGGGATTCTGTTTTATTACGTGGAGATAACTTCAACACCAAAATAAATAAATAAATGAAATTAAGTATATAAGTATATATAATATATATATAAGTATAAGTATATATAAGTATATATATAAGTATATATATGTATATAAGTATATAAGGGTAAATAGGAAACAAATGAATATCTAGATTAATGAATAATTAGATAAATACATTAATTAATAGATAAGTAAAAATTAAATCATCCAATACCCACTCAGTCCTACAGATTTTGTTTTGAGGACCCCGTGCGAGGCTATATATATCTTTCGGGTCTCTATTGGACCCTCAGATAAGACCTCCTCTAGGAGAACTGACTGCCTAGTGGGTCCTCATTCTAGAAGTCACTCGTAATTCTTTTGATCCCAAAAGCCGACAAGCCTCAGAGGATCCCTCAAGTCCCGAGAGACCTGAAAGATTCCCACCTCCTTCTCCAGACTCCCTCCCGAAGAGAGGGAGTTGCTTAGGTTCACTATACCTTACACCTGTGGTCCTCAAACTTTCCCACCTAACGGAACCTTTTCACGTTTGCTGGTACTCGGCAGAACCTCCAACGATCCTCTCACCAAATATAGATGGACCCACCCCCATATAGATGGAACTCTCCCCAACACACACACACACACACACACACACACACACACACACACACGACTGAATAAAAGTGCAAAGTTTAGTACAGTACTCAGCATCACAATTCTGACCTATTTTAACAGACTTTTTTTGACAGACTTGAAAAGATTTAAGACTAAACGTCGCCAACACGCACATTATATAGTCGTTCACACGTAGTCACCCTCCGTCTCTCTCCTAAAATGCGAAAGATGTCATCACTTCCATATTTCATTTTATTCATTCCTGTTCAAATAAATGAATAATTATAATTTGTTGCCACGGAACCCTTGAAAGGCCTTCACGGAACCCATTTTGAGAACCACAACCTTACACACACACACACACACAAACATACACACACACCTCAGACTCTCTAAAACAAGTCCTTCCTTATCTGTGGTGTAATTTGCTTGCTTGGCCACGAGACCAGGACCTCTCCAAGGGAAACCCTAGACGCGACAAGAATTAAGACGATGAAAAAGAGCTTATTCTGAAAAGATATATATATTTTTGTACATGTATTTCTTTGGTCTGAATGTTTCTCTTCTATTGGGGAAAGCTCTAAATATTCTAAATTTTCCAGTATTCGGAAGGACAAAAATTTAACAAATTTAGAAAATCGTGGATACAAGATTTTTTTTTTCCATAAAAAAAATCCTTCCGAATACTAGAGACTTCCTAATAGAGAGAGAATACTCTAGGTTCTCTGTTTCTAACTGAGTCTGAAGAAGAGAAACGAAAAGTTCAACCGAGATCACCACCCTTGCCCTGAGTGATAGGGTACGTAGAAGTCGCTGGGAGTTGTTGAGAATCGAACTCGGGACCCTGACTTGTCAGCTGCGATGGAAAACGACCCGATATTCGGAAGATCTAAGAAGTAACTACGTCAAGTATAATTATTATTTGTTAACACATACGTTTGTCAATTCATTCATTCATTTATTCATATATTTGTCCATTTATTTATCTGTGTATCAATTCAGTTATTAGTTTGTTTATTTATTTCATGCATTTGTTTATCTATTTATTTATTTAATTATTTGTTTATACATTTTGGTATATTTATTTTATTTATGTATCCATTTATTAATTAATTATTTTTATTATTATGATATATATATATATATATATATATTTTTTTTTTTTTTTTTTTTTTTTTTTTTGTGGGGGGGGCCGACCGCTGTAGCAGATCAGGATGGACACAAGCGTCTTGTGGTTCAGATCCCGCAATTGAGTCATCACGTGACGCCAGAGAGAGAGCATAAATCCCCAAACAAATGGTCTCATCTCGTAGCGTTACATAGTCCGTAACGCATCGGACGTTACATTTTATAACGCAGGGCATGTACCGCATCACAGACTGTAACACATAGACTGTAACACATTATAAAATGTAACACATTACAATAACATACCGAGGCCTGTAACATATTATATCCTGTAATACAGTACAAATTGTATTACATCCAAATATGTAACACAGACTATAACACATCGCCAACAGTACCACATCACCGAGTTTACGCATCACAACCCGTAACACAGTTTACATCACATCACATGTTACACCCCATAACGCATCACAGACTGTAACACAACCAGTAACACACCACGCATCACAACCCGTAACACAGCTTGTATCACACCAGACATCACAGCCCATAATACATGACAAAATTTAACACAACCAGTAGCACATCACACATCACACCACGTAACACACACACCCCATGGGGTCTAACCCAAGGACGTGACAGTTGGCGCCAAAGACAACAGGGTCATTCACTGGCGCGGCGCCAATAAGTGACGCCGGCGCCAAACTCAGGTAAGGGGTCGGGGTGGGGGGGTCAAGGTGCCGCGAGGGGGGGGGTAGGAGGCACCCCCTCGCCCCCCAATGGGCGAGATGGGAAAACCCGGAGGGAAGACCAGAGCATGGGCGTGAGGGTGGGTGACTGTAGGCGTGCGAGGTCGGGTCTGTATGGGAATCAGGGCAGAATAGGTCGCGACCTAGTATTGGGTCAAGGAGTGCGTTGATATGTAAATATATAATTACTTGAATTCATTAAGGACTATCACACACGTACAAATATTTACGCGCGCGCGCTCGCACACACACACATATGCACACACACATACACACATACACACACACACACACACACAAACACTCCCCAATGCCAGTGTTGTTTATGTATATATATATATATATATATATATATATATATATATATATATATATATATATATACACCGTATGACTGTGTGTGTGTGTGTGTGTGAGTGTGTGTGTGTGTACCATCTCTCACTACTACAGAGTTGTTTAGCTCTTTGTTATTTTTTAATAACAAAGCTGTAACGTAACCATTATTCTACTCTTTTTCATCACACGGGATTTTATTACTTAATTATAATTTTTTGTATATTTTCTTTCCCCCTTGGTCTTGTTCCTCGTCCTCCTCCTCCTCTTCCTCCTCCTCCTCCTTCTCTTCCCCTCCTCCTCCTCCTCTTTCTCTTCTTCCTCCTCATCCTCATCCTTCTCCTCCTCCTCCTTCTCTTCCTCCTCCTGCTCCTCCTCTTTCTTCTCTTTTCTCTTCCCCCTCCTCTTCCTCCTCCTCCTCTTCCCCTCCTCCACCTCTTCCTTCTCTTCCTCCTCCTCCTCTTTCTTTCCTCCTCTTCCTACTCCTTCTCTTCCTCCTCCTTCTCCTCCTCCTTCTCTTCTTCCTCCTCCTCCTCCTCTTTCTCCTCCTCCTACTCCCCCTCCTCCTCCTCTTCGTCCCTCCCTTTCTCTTCTGTTTCACGTTATCCTTCTTCACGCTCCATTTCGCCTCTCGCCCCCTCTTCCCCTCTTCCTTCATCATCCCCCTCCGTCTCTTCCCCTTCTTTATCACGCTTCCTTCCTCTTCTTTTGTTTCATGCACTAGACCGGCCCCGCTGCTCGCACTTCTCATAGAAAACGGAAAGCGTGCGTGTGCATGTGTGTGTGTGTGTGTGTGTGTACTGTATGTGTGTGTGTGTGTGTGTGTGTGCATGTGTGTGTGTGCACGCGTGTGTGTGTGTGTATGTGTGTGTGTGTGTGTGCGTATGTGTGTGCATGTGTGTGTGTGCGTGTGTGTGTGCGTGTGTGTGTGTGCGTGTGTGTGCACGTGTGTGTGTGTATATGTGTGTGTGCGTGTGTGTGTGTGTGTGTGTGTGTGTGTGTAATAAAGATAACAATTATAATAATAATTGGTATATTGTGTTAACTGTGATACAGAGATACAATAACAATACAAATATTGTGCTTATTTTTGGACTAGACTAATTTGAGTTGATATGTACTATGTATAGAATGACGATGATCTTGTAGTGGCTAGTCGTGTGTGTGTGTGTGCGTGCGTGTGTGTGTGTGTGTGTGTGTGTGTACATGTTGGGGTTAACCTGTAAACTTTGGGATTAGTTTATCATGATATTGTTTTGGCCAATATTAGGTAATTTTATTAAGTTGGCAGTCGTACTTTCGTCTAAACGATATAAACTCGATGTTCAGCGTGCACACGCGCCCACACACTCACATGGAGCGAGAAGTACTCCAACGTCTTCAAACCAACTCTCGAGGGACCCTCTATTGTTTCCTCCGGATCTCATGCAAGGGACATTCTATTGTTCCTAGTGACCCGAGGACCAGGCTTCCAGACAACACCTGCGTCGGACAATGGTAGCCGCCAGAGTTTTGGGGAAACGCCCTGACACCTACGTCGGACAAAAGAGACCGCGGTCCTCGACTACAATGGAAACGGCGTCTGTCCTGCGACTGTCATCATCCCTCAATTCGACGTGATTTTTTTTTCTTTCCTTTTTTTTCCTAATATTCTAAACACATGTAAATATGGCAACCTTTGTATATATGAATGTAGAATCTGGCAACCCTTCCCCCGAGGCTTCTTCGGAGGTTGCATGAGTTTATAAACCAGAGATAATACTGGAACAATAAAGAAAATACACCGTTCAGACTTTGCTTCTCCAAACACCAGTACCTTAATAATGTAGATGGAAACTACAAATATACATTCCGGTGGCAGCGGCGGGACTCGAACCCACGCCTCCTTAGAGACTGGAGCCAGAACGTAGATTTGTAGTTTCCAACTACATTATTAAGGTACTGGTGTATGTATGTGCGTGTGTGTATGTATATATATATATATATATATATATATACAGTATGTATATAATGTAAAGTATTTTTGGTATTACCAGCATGATGGTAGATGGGGGGGGTGACAGAAGAATCTTCGCTGTCCTGGTGGTATGTCTGGTATCCCTCTCTCTCTCTTTCTTTTTCTCTCTCTCTCTCTCTTTTTCCCATAACTTTAATTGAATTGGGCAATTTTAGATTTAAGAAGGAAGCAGGCAAAAATGTTTTATTAATATAGTAGTTAACGAATGGAATAGACTTAGCAACCATGATGTAGTGAGCGCTAAAGCTATCGGTTGTTTTAAGAAAAAGTTAGACAACTTTATGGATAGGGATGACAGGTGGTCATGGACATGGAACTGCCTAGTGTAGGCCATAGGGTCTCTTACAGTCTCTTACATTTTTATGTTCTTCTATTTTTTCGTATTTTTCTTATTTTCTTTCTTCCTTTTTATTTTATTTTATTTATTTATTTTTACTTATTTATTTATTTATTTATTTTTTAATTCCTGTGGGGACGGTCGTGATGGTCTTCAGATTGAGCGCTCGTCTCGCTCACTAGATACCCTTGTTCTAGTTTTGATTTCGCGCCTTTCTAGACCAACACCTCTAGAAGCACTTTGTTGATTTTATTCAACCTGCCGTCAGACGATTTTATTAAGCTGAAAGGTCTGGTAACTAAAACAGTTATAATACTGGTTATTATATAGGGGGTATATTTATCACACTCTTGAGGGGTAGAAATATTACAGGTTGTACATAGTGGGGGTAGAAATATTACATTTGGTATATAATGGGGGTAAATTTATCACGTCATGGGATAGGAGTACTACAGTGCATATGGGGGTAGATTTATCACACTTTGCAGATAGAAATATTAAAGATTGTATGCAGGGGGTAAAATTACCACGCCCGGGGGGGTAGAAATATTACAGGTTGTTGTTTGATGATGTGATTGTTGTACTTGTTTGTTGATGTTGTTGCTTTTTATTGTGATTGTTGTAGTTGTTTGTTGATGTTTGCTCCTTGTGATAGCTGTTTTAGTAGTAGTTGTTGTTTGTTGTTGAGGACCCCGTTTTCTTCCGCAGAAAACGGTGGGGGGAGCTCTCCATAGGTGATTAAAATTGACTATTATTTATCAAAATAATAGAAAAAATAGTAAACAAAAATAGGTAAGGCAAATGTGACATCATAACTCTTTCTTTTTCTTCTTTGTCTTCTTTTTCCTTTCCTTTTTCTTCTTCGTCTTCGTCTTCTTCTTCATCTTATTTTCGTTCTTTTTCTTTTCTTCTTGTTCTTCTTTTTTCTTCTTCTCCATCTACTTGTTCTTCTTCTTCTTCATCCTCTTTCTCTTCTTCTTCGTCTTCGTCTTCTTCATCTTCTTATTTTCGTTCTTTTTCTTTTCCTCTTGTTCTTTTTTCTTCTTCTTCTCCATCCATTTGTTGTTCTTCTTCTTCTCCTTCTCCATTCACTTCTTGTTCTTCTTCTTTTTCATTCTCTTTTTCTTCGTCTTTTTCTTCGTCAACTTCTCGTTTTTCATCTTTTTCTTCTTCTTCCTCTTTTTGTATTGATCTTTTTTGTCTTCTTCTTCCTCTTGTTCTTCTTGTTCCACTTCTTCTTCTTATTATTATTATCATAATTATTATCATAATTATTATACGTCTTTTTCCTCTTTTCCTTCTTCCTCTTCTTCAGTGGCACTCGTAGTTGACGTCATGTTGGCACTCGTGACGTCACTGGACTGAAGTATTTTTCTCAAGTTACGTGACATCATTAAGAATGACGTCAGATGCACCGAAGGACATCTTTCATGGAAGCCGACATGACGTCATCAAAGGCAACACTGAGCTTTTGAGTTTCGAATCACAAAAGAGAAGAAGAGCTCATTGAGGAAGAGGAAAGGGGGGTGGGGGGTTGTAACAAGAATCCTCTGACCTCGCGAGAGAGAGAGGAAATCGTCTGGCATTAGCCAGAATAAAAACAATAAAGGGCTTCGCGTTGATGAAGCGATTTACGTGGAGGCCTCAACTACTTCGATATTGCCGGAGTCTTTAAGAAATTTCGAGCTGAATTCTTCTCGAAATTTTGGTGATAGATGGAGGAACTCGAGGCGCATTACTGATGACCTCTTCGGAGAGCTATCCCTCCCACAGGAGCAAAGAAGGGTGCCTCTCTCCCCTCTCCCCCTTCCCCCCTACCCGCCTCCACTTTCCCCTCCGCTTCTCCCCTCTCCCTCTTCCCCCACCCCTCCACCTCTCCCTCTCTTCCCTCTCTCCCTTTTCCACCTTTCCCTCCCCCTCCTCATCTATCTCCCTCTTCCTCCCCCCCTTCTCTCTCTCTCTCTCTCTCTCTCTCTCTCCCTTTTTCTCCCCCCTCTATCACTCTCACTCCCTCTTTCTCCTCTTCTCCTTCTCCCCTCCTCCCCCTTCCCCCTACCCTCCTCCACCTTCCCCTCCGCCTCTCCCCTCTCCCTCTTCCCCTCTTCCCCCACCCCTCCACCCCTCCACCTCTCCTTCTCTTCCCTCTCTCCCTCTCCCCCCTTTCCCTCCCCTCCTCCTCTATCTCCCTCTCTCCCTCTTCCTCCCCCTCTCCTTCTCCCCTCTCCCTCCCCCTCTCCCTCTACCTCCATCTCTCCCTCATCCTCCTCTCTTTCTCTCTTTCCCTCTTCCTCCCCCTCCTCCTCTATCTCCCTCTACACCTCTTCCTCTTCTATTTCCATCCTCCCTCTTCGTCCTCTCTCTCTCTTTCCCTCTTCCTCCCCCTCCTTCTCTATCTCCCTCTACCCCTCTTCCTCCCCTCCTCTTCTATCTCCTTCTCCTCCCTCTTTCCCTCTATCTCCCGCTCTCCTTCTATTCTTTTCCCCCTCTCCCCCTCTCCCACAGGACCACTCACCCTGGATCAACCCCCCCCCCAATCTTAGTGAACGAAACTTTCTGAAAAAGATATATATAATACAATTGAATCAAGGGAGTGAAAAGGAGCTAGAAAGAGATACAAAGATAGATGTGCAGTAAGAGAGAGAGAGAGAGAGAGAGAGAGGGGCTTAGACAGGAATGAGGCTGAGCAGTGAGGAGACGACGCAAAAGGATTGAGAGTTGTATTTTACCAGCGTTTCTATCCTTGTGGAGAAGAGCGAGAGTTCGTCTTCGCCTCCCACAGGCTCGACGGCATCCCGCCCCCACTGGGCAGGAGGAGGAAGAGGAAGAAAAAGAGAAAGATGAAGAGGGGAAGGAAGAAGAAAAAGACGAAGAGGAAGACGAACAGGGAAGAAGAAGAGGAAGAAGTAGAAGGAAACAAAAACACTAAGTCAAAGAAGAAGAAGAAGAAGAAGAAAATGACGAGGATTAAGAAGAAGAGACAAAGAAGAAGAGGAAGAATAAGTAGAAGAAGAAGAGGAGGAAGGAAAAGACGAAGAGGAAGAAGAAGACGAAGAGGAAGAAGAAGAAGAAGAAAGAAAACTAAAGTAACGAGACAAAGAAGAAGAAGAAGAAGAATAGAAAGAATAAATAGAGTTTGAAGAAAAGGAGGACAAAGGAGAAGACGAAAATGACGAAGAAGAAAAGAGGAAAAAGAACGACAAGAAGAAAAAGAAGACAAACAGAAAGAAAATAAGAAGAAAAATAAGATACATCTACACCACTCTCCCTCCCTCCCTCTCCCTTCTCCCCTCCCTCTATTCCTTCCTCCCTCCCTCCCTCCTCTCTTCCCTCCCTCTCTTCCTCCCTCCCTCCCTCCTCTCTTCCTCCCTCCCTCCCTCCTCTCTTCCTTCCGTCCTCTTTTCTCTCCCTCTCTTCCCTCCCTCCCTCCTTCCACTCCCCCTCTCTCCATTCCACTCTCCCTTCTCTCCTCTCACTCCCCTCTCTCACATTCCCTCCCCCTTCCCGTCTTCCACTCCCTTCTCCCGCTCCACTCTCCCATGCCCTCCCTCCCTCCTTCCCAGCTTCCACTTCTTTCTCCCACTCCACACTCCCATGCCCTCCCTCTTCCCATCTTCCACTCCACTCTCCCATACACTCCGCCCTTCCACTCCCGTCTCCCACTCCACTCTCCCATACCCTTCCCCCCTTCCACTCCCGTCTCCCACTCCACTCTCCCATACCCTTCCCCCCTTCCACTCCCGTCTCCCACTCCACTCTCCCATACCCTTCCCCCCTTCTCCCACTCCACCCTCCCATCCCCTTCCCACCTCCTACTCCACTCTCCCACTCCACTCTCCCATGCCCCCCTCCCTCCCTTCGTCCTTTCCTCCGTCCTCCGTCCTCATTCATTATTGTGTCCCCCTTGGCCCTGCAAGGGGGACAATTACGAGTCGGGTCACCCACCCCTGAAGCAGAAGAAGAAGCTAGCGTCGCTGCGTAGCCGGCCCCATTCTCACACACTCCCAAGAGTCTTCGCCTTTTGTACTGATCCCATTGATATTTGTATATTAATTTATTAATTAATTTATTTATTTATTTATCTATCTATTTTTTCTTTATTTTATTTGTTTATTTATTCTTTTCTTTATTTTTATTTATTTATTCATTTATTCATTTAATTATTATTTGTTGTGATTTATTTATTTTGTGTTTATTTCTTCGTTTAAGCAAATTTATTTTTTGTATTTCTGTATTCTGTCTATCCAGTAGATTTAGTGTAATTATTTATTCATTTACTAATAAATAAATTAATAGATACGTAAATAGATTATTAATTAATTTATTTGTTGTCATTCACTCATTCTTTTATTTATATTTTTATATTTACATATAAATTTCATGTATATATTGCTTTATTCATGTATGTTTAAGAATATAGGTAATTTCCTGAAGACCTATCAGCCGAAACATAGAATTTTAACTCCTTAATTTTTTTTTTTTAATTCAGAATACTATGTTTCATCTCAGTGACATGTTTATATATTCATTATTATCATTCGGGCTGCCGCCAGGCGATTTTAATCACATGAAATGTATTTTTTTTTTTTTTTTTTAGACAGGCTACTGACATGAGTGTAACTCTCTGAGACAGTAGTGGTCTGTATTGGCACTGTCAAATCCGAAGATGCAATAAAGAGCCACTTCCTGTTGGAACTGTCCCATCAACGAGGCAGTTTGGCACTGGTTTAATGGCTCTGTCTCTCTCTCTCTCTCTCTCTCTCTCTTCCTCTCCTTCTCTCTCTCCCTCCCTCTCTCTCATCTCTCTCTCTCTTCCTCTCCCTCTCTCTCTCTCTCTCCCTCTCTTCTTCTCTCCCTCTCTTCTTCTCTCTCTCTTCCTCTCCCTATCTCTCCCTCTCTCTCTTTCTCTTCCTCCCCCCCCTCTCTCTCTCTCTCTCTCTCTCTCTCTCTCTCTCTCTCTCTCTCTCTCCAGATTCTAAATTGAGGTTTTCCTGAAGATACTGTCACCTCCTTCAATTAAATGAAGCGAGAGGTCTAGATATTAGGCTAGACCTCTCTCTCTCTCTCTCTCTCTCTCTCTCTCTCTCTCTCTCTCTCTCATATCTCTCTCCCTATTTATATACCTCGCTCATGAGACTTCCGACACCCAGTAAAAAAAAAAAAGAAGAAAAAAAAAAAAACAACTTGGAAAGACATTTCCCGGTACTTCGTTCTCGGGTACTGACTGGCATCCCTACGGACCAGATTCACACACAATTCTTTTATAATCAGAGACTCATTCTAACTCAAACAAGACTCCTGATCACATTTTTAACTTTGCCATCTTTCCGTTCTTTTACTCTCCTTAAATCTCTTCTTGACCTCGTCTGTGACCTGACCTCTCTTCGGAGCGATATTGACCCCAGTGGATAGAAGCGCTGGTTATTTCAGACAAAATTCTCATTCATCAAGTGCGGCTAATATAGTTTTTTTTTTTTTTTTTTTTTTTTTTTTTTTTTTTTTTTTTTTTTTTTTTTTTTTTTTTTTTTTTCAAAATCTATAGTAAAGTTTGGTCAGTAAGTTCTGCCAAAACCGTAAATTCTTTTGTGGTGACCAAGGTTGACCTGATGTCACAGTCGAGACTATAGAAACACAAAGCTCCAATCAAGAGTATCTTACGCCAGGATGCGCCTAGCTGCTTCCACGGTCGTCCCCTGTGTCCCATCCCCTTGGGGCAGGTCACAGCAATCACTGCTGGAAATCGGAGATGAGTGCGGGACTCGAACCGGTAACGAGGAGGATACGAAACGGGTAACACTTCCGTCTGGACCACTATGAGTATTCATCGAAGAGTGACGTCACGAATGTAAACATATGACGTCATTCTTACCCAAGAGGTGAATGAGCACAGGTACACTGACCCCAAGAAGGGCAAATCACCAGGGGTGCACTCAAGCATATATGAACAAATAAAACCCACTACAGCACATAAACAAGGTACCCTAGTTCCACATGCCCCTCCCACCTGCGTGCACAAGTAATGTAACCACATCCCTGCCCAGTCTGTTACTATCTCTGGCTGTTTTCTTCGTGGGCTATTGTCTGCATCAATGGCCGCGTCTGCCATGCCTATTGTTGCGTTCGGGTCCCGCGTCACCATCCCCTGGCTGTTGTTTCCTATGACAAGCCGGACGGGTCCTTTGCTCTTGTGGGAATATGGGAATCAACAGGACGATGTGGAGGCACATCAGTACATCAACTGCAGGAACAATGATCAGTTTGCTTCAGCGGCAGGTACACGTGAACTGATTCACCTGACCTCATCTGACCTAAGCTGACCTTGTCTAACGTGTATTGTACTGTCCTAACCTAACCTAAGGTAATCTGGTCTGATTTATCCTAACTTGACCTAAGGTAACCTGATCTATCTTGATCTGACCTATTCTAAGCTAACCTGACCTAATCTTTCCTGATCTGACCTAAACTGACCTATCCTATCCTAACCTAACTTGACCTAACCTGGCCTGACCTTACCCAGTCTATCCTGACCTAACCTAACTTAACCTGACGTAACCCAACTTAACTTTACCTCATTTAACCCAATCTGACATAGCTTATCCTGAGTATGGGGAAGGATTTTCATATTTCGTCACCCATAACCAGCGTTTCTATCCTTGGGGACAAAATGGCGCCGAAGAAGAGGAGTCATAGAGGATGTATACAAAGAGATAGAGATGAAGAGGGAAGCAGAAAGGAGAGTAAAAGTTAATAATGACCACTTTTTTTTTTTTTTTTTTTTTTTAAGATTGGTTTCCAATCTCAAAAGAATGCTGTGTCACTCTGCTCCGTAGGGATGTCATTAGAGTCTTTAGGATATATATATATATATATATATATATATATATATATATATATATATATATTTATATATTATATATATATATATATATATATACATACATATATATTAAAACATCCGCTGATGTTTGTATTTGCACTGAGGCTTACATCGTCGTTACATAAATATTTGCAATTTCCATGAAATACATTTGTAATTTCGCGTTTATTATTATTATTATTATTATTATTATTATTATTATTATTATTATTTATTGTTATTTTATTTTTATTTTTTAAAGAAAGATTTCGTTATTTTTCGAATTCTTGCCATAAATATTTGCTGGCTTTTCACAAGGGCCATACAATCGATTTGTTTGTTTAATCATCATTTGGCCCAACTAACCGGGTTATCCAGAAAAACATTTCAATATCATCATCATTATCAAAACCATCACCACGATCATCACACCCATCCACAACGCAAGAAGCAGTACTTGACAAAAAAAAAAAAAAAAAAAAAAAAAAAAAGAGACCTGTCCTAGGATGTTAAGCGTCAGCCTACCAACGCTTGGGTGCCTAGTACGGCCCCCGATCAAGGTGAACCACGCCCAGTTACCAGGAAATCCCAGATCCGGGGCCATATTCTAAAAGAATCTTGGATATTAAGACTTCTGTTCAACTGCGCCCAGTCGCCATCTTTGGAAGTGATTTTACAATACATCAATACAACAGCTACGGAACGTGACTGACACAGATTTATTCTCTTGCGTGATTTTATGTGTATTTTTAAAGCGAAAATATTGTGATGGTTAGCTTATTGAAAATTATTTTGAAAGATGGATTAATTTTCATTTGTTTTATTTTTATTTTTTCATTCTGTCATTTCTTTCTTTTCCTTCTTTCTGTCTCTTTTCTTTTTTTTTGTCCTATTTTTTCTTATAATCCTTTTCTTTATATCATTATTTTCTTTTTCTTTTCTTTTTCTTACTTTTTCTTATCTTACTTTTTCTTTTTTATTGGTTTTTAATTTTTTTCTTTCTTTTTTATTTGTCTATTTTCTTTAATTTTCTTTTCTTGGGATATGATGATTTATTTACTTGATTTATAAAAGAGAGAGAGATGGGAGGACATTGAGTAATAGAGAGAGATGCAGAGGAAGGAAGAGAGAGAGGGTTAGAGAGGTAAGGAGGAGAGAGGCAGAGAGAGAAAAGGGAAGAAAAATTAGAGAGGAAATGTGTGTGTGAGAGAGAGAGAAAAAGAGAGTTGGAAGTTGGCATAAGGAAAGGGTACGTAAACACACACACACACACACACACACACACACACACACACACACACACACACACACACACACACACACACACACACACACACACACACCTGTCTTCGGCTATTCAGAATATTCTTGAGACCAAAATTTGAAAATGAACAGATGGCGAAAAGTAAATTAATAGATAAAATTATAACAATAATGATAATCTGCCATCAAATCGCATATCTACACAGCTTTGTGTCACATTTAATAAAATATGTATTTAACGATGCAACTCACAGAGCATTCGAGTCGAAACGAATAGATGAATATACAAGTAAATAAATAGATAAATAAACAAATGCACGAACAAATAAAAATGAATAAATATCTACCAGATCACCTTTCAAACTAAAAATTGTTTGTTAAACGTTATTGTTAACCGTTATTTCAAATCTTTTAAGTGTTATTCTCTTTAAAACCATTATCAATAAAAAAAAAACATGACCATGTTGTTAAATGTTAGTGGGTTACCCAATCGGATTACATATATTGGTAGATGAAATGCCCTAAATGGTTTAATCTTTAATTGATATAAAAGTTTCACTATTTTTTTTTCAGGCTACCAGTATGTAGAACGTAGACTGCATATGCGTATTTTTTCTGTTTTTGTTGTTGTCAGATATTGTAGCGAAGCCTCCATTTAAGAAAATTAGCAATGAATTGTACTCATGTTATCAGGTGAAATTTATTGACAATGAAAAAATCTGATGATAAAACGCACACGATTTGAAAATACCGTTGCTTGAATCGTTGTTGCCATAAGACGGTCAGATTTGAAAAGGAGAAAAAATATCAGAATCAAGTAATTCAAACTATTTACGGTTCATGCATTACACAGACAAAGAAAAAAAATAAAAGAGAGAGAGTGAAAAAAAAAATGAAAAAATAGGGATAAAGGTGAAAAAATATTTATATGTTTCCTGCACGGAAAGTGTTGCTACCGTCGGCTCCTCCCAACCAAACATCTCGACATTCAATTCATTATATGAAATTGTTTAAATATATCCAACACGGCTTGTTTATTATTATTATTATTATTATTATCATTATTATTATTATTATTATTATTATTATTATTATTATTATTATTATTATTATTATTATTATTATTATTATCATTATTTTATTAATATTATTATTATTATTATTATTATTATTATTATTATTATTTTTATTATTATTATTATTATTATTAATATAATTATTTTATTATTATTATTATTTTAGTAAATTTGTTCCAACACCATGGAAATAATTTTTGCATGGATGAGATTTTTTGTTTTTACATAAACATTAACTTATTCTATTTTATCTATGTTTTTAATCGTGCACTCGTCTTGATTTAATTGTTTTATATTTATTGCTTATCTATTTATCCTTGATTTATAGATTTTATTTATGTATGTAATCTATATATCTATTGATCTATTCATTTATCTAGGCCTTGTTCACACTAGCGGTTTCAACCGCTACGGTTTCTATTACAGTGTAAGTCTATGCATGTACAGTATTCACACACAACCGTGCAGTTTTTCCTTGATCATACGGTACCGCTGCGGTTTCCGCACGGTTCAAAACGCTAGTGTGAATAGGGCCTTAGATATATACAGGAGCTCTTCGCTGAGAAAAGAGTTCATGTCTCAGCTCAAACATTCCTTTAACTGAATAAAGTCGTCAGACGACAGTCAGAATAATTCGACCATATTATTATCATTATTATTATTTTTTTACTATTGTTATAATTATTATTAGACCTATTATCATTATTATTATGAATTTATTATTATTGTTGCTGTTATTGCTCTATTATTATAATTATCATTATCAGCATACTTTATATGATTTTTATCATTATGATTACAATTATTTTATAATCATTACTTTTATTGAGTTACTGAGGAAAACTATTCCATTCACACATAAATACGCCTTTTTTTCGCTCTCCGAAACGAACGTACTCAAGGAGAGCGGGTGCCGACCGTTACTCGCCTCACCCGAGTCGCCCTGAGAAAAGGCTCGCATTTCCCGCCTATCGGCGAAGCCAAAAGTATTTGTGAAAAGATTTGTGTTCAATTCTTACTTGATTCATTTTTTTTTATCGTATATGAATGCACGTGTTTGTTCAATAATATGAAAAGTTTGAATGAAAATCTCACAATTGAACTTACAATTTCCACTACAGAAACATGTGAAATAATCTCAACTTAATTTAAGTTGAATGATTTCTAAATTGGGTCAGTGTTCAATATTTAATTGAAAAGATAATATCTAATGATGAAATCTCGATGATACTGACAGCAGCCAGAAGAAATCTATAAACTAAATTCTCTGAAGCTTTCGATGTTGATCGCCATAATAACAGGTCATCCCCAATAATAAGACCATATCTTAAATATTTGGTCACGATTTTCTCACAACGTGCACTGGTGAAGAGAAAAACATTAACAAAATAAATTAACTATCTATCACATATTTAATGTTGGCTTGTGAAATGTAGTTTTATTTGTTTAGGAAGCAACAATTTCAATCTACATTCGAACTCTCGCCGAGGCCGGCGGTACGATTACGTTTTCTTTGATGCCGTGAAGCCATAACGTTTGTTTACATCGCGTGAGCTTAAACTGACAGGGCGGTTCGTGGCGTCTTCTAATTTAGTCGCCCGTTTTGTCAGTTGCCTTGAGTTTATGGCCACATTTGAGGGCGCCCAGCTCCCGCACTCCTATGCATTACTCCACGGATAAGGCAGCAATCCAAAAAGCATTGTGGTTCTTTTAGTTCAGCGAGGAAATATCTTTCCCGCCATACTGGACAGGCAGCATTACCGTTCATTTCAGATCTCGTAAAGGGTATTCAGATACGGTGAGTGCACGTACGCGTCCATCTCATACCCCAAAATGACCCCCAACCCCTCGATTACTTTAGTGATATTTTTAAGCCTTAGCATTCTCACGTGCACAGGCACCATAAATCATTATGAAATCTCGGCCCAGAACAAAGGGAAAGAATACCTCATATAAAAGCGTTCTAATTCCAAAGATGGTTCGCATAGCCTCTGCCTTTCTTTCTTTTTCTTTTTTTTTCTTG
Organism: Oratosquilla oratoria; assembly: GCF_046742065.1. Lineage (NCBI taxonomy): Eukaryota > Metazoa > Arthropoda > Malacostraca > Stomatopoda > Squillidae > Oratosquilla > Oratosquilla oratoria. The sequence goes on along the minus strand of NC_134806.1, from coordinate 1,489,701 downwards.
TTTCGTGTAAGGTCATGATCCATCACCGTTTTTCACGATTCAACCGACCAAGGAAGAGTTACATAAAATGGAGTAGCAAGAACCAAAATAGATAAATAAATAAAATTGAATAAAATAGTAAAATCAACAAGGATAATAATAATGATAGTAACAATAGTGGTGATAGTAATTGAATAGAAACAATAAAATCGAATAGAATAAGACGAGAACAAATTATAAGAAACAATATATATATATATATATATATATATATATGTATATATATATATTTATATATATATATAATGTATATATATAAATATATATATATATATATATTTATATATATATATATACTACGATAAGCCGTTGAAGAATCACATATGGGTAGTAACGTCTTTGGGAAGGATTTTCACATTAAATTAATCTAGGTATTTATCTATTTTATTTTGTGTTATTTATTTAGTTATCTATACGTATTCAACTTATTTTATTTATCTATTTATTTTTTACTTATTTGTCTTAACGAGGATTCCCTTTTACGTTATATTGTGATTACTCACTACGTGATGTGGTGTACAGTATACTGACCATCCGCGTCATTAATATGATAAGAATAATTGTTTGAATTATTATCATTATTATCATTATCATTTATTATTATTATTATTATTGTTATTATTATTATCATTGTTATTATTATTGTTATTATATTATTATTATTATTGTTATTATTATTATTATTATTATTATTGTTGTTGTTGTTATTATTATTCTCATCATTATTATTATTATTATTATCATTGTTATTATTATTATTGTTATTGTTATTATTATCATTATATTGTTATTATTATTTATCATTATTATTATCGTTATTATTATAATTATTATTAATTATTATTATTATTATTATTGTTTATTATTATTATTATTATTATTAAACTACTGTGGAAGGATCCACCACGCCTGTGAAACGTAGACGACACAAGACTATAAGAAAAATAAAGGAACAAAGAAAACGGAGAAATATGAAAAATGTGAACTACATAAGTGAATTTTTTTTTTAGTGAGCCCGTGAGAATGATGATTTTTCTATGCGCAATGCTCCAATATACAGGGTGCCTCAAAAATATGCACTTTTTATTTTATATTTATTTATTATTCTGTAGTGTCGATTTCATTGGTCTGTACTACCATCAACTGTATCTGAAAAATAACGGTCATCGGTTTGAAAAAAAAATCCACCTTGGTCTAGTCCCTCCTGCGTGTTCGCAGGCATTCAAACTGATGACCACAATTTTCTATATATAGCTGACAGTAACGCAGATCGATGAGTTGGACACTATAAATTTGTTTAGATAATTTCTATTCTTGTGACACCCTGTATACGGTCATAACGAAACTACTCTGTAGGAATATTCTACACCAGAACTACACTATTACGATGACTGGGGTACCTTTCCCCCCGTCCTCGCCCCAGGATAGAAACGCTGGTAAAATGACACCCGAGACTCCATTATCCACACCTTAACCCGACAAGAGAAATTATCGTCTTTGACTAGAAAGAGACCTTGAATTTATGACTTTGTTTGTGACGTGATGAGAGCCCTAATCTAGAACATGTCTGCAATAGAAGAGGGTGGAAACCGAAGTCTTTATCTAATTTGTGGTTCAACTAGATAATATACAAAGCCACCGCCTACGTTGTCGTAGACTAGGGAGAACATAGAGTGAAATTTGACACAAATGAAGACTAGAGCGCTCTACTCCGTCTCAATAAATAGATAAATTAACAAGTAATTCATAGATAAGGAGATATAAACAAATAAACATAAATAAAGTCTTTGTCAGATCCTTGATGTGACTTCTACCAAATCTAATATATTTTTCATAAATTTCACAAGTTTCTTTCGAAAGTTTTTTAGTGTCCTGCTCTCCTAATCAATATCGTATCCTACATAGGATATTCACAACTTTCTATTTACGTCCTTGTCGAATACATTCCGAAATCTGCTCCTGCATTTATTATTGTCCATAGAAAATCAAAACCTCCCGAGGTATCATTGCATCTCTTGATGTCGAATCATTAGTTACTTATATATCTGTAAAAAAAGTAGAACTTTCGAATATACCATTGAATCTCGGATGTTAGATAATTATTTACTAACGTCTCTATAAAAAAAAAAAAGACAAGAACCTTCCAAGGCATCATCGCTTCTCTTGATGTTGAATCATTATTCACTAATGTCCCCGTCGATGAAGCCATCAACTTCATCTTGAATGAATTACATTCGTCGTAACTCAATGTAACATTATAACTAATTGTAACTTCCTTCTCCGAGACTTACCCAAGACCCTCTTACACAAGCAACTTACCAAGTGTAGTTAGGATTATCCTTCATGAGCTATAATAGACAGTTATTTAGGCAGATTGATGGTGTTTCCACGGGGTCAGTATCTTGCCGCCTAATTCGGCAATTTCACGTGGAGTTGATTGAAGGGAGTGGGTTAGCTAATAATACTTCCAGGCCACGCATATAGGGTCGTTATGCAGACGACATAGTCTTAGAAATGAATGATAGATATCGTGTACACTAGTTACAGCGAGATTTACTAGATGATTCTTGGCTTCGTCCAGTTAATAGCTTAGATCGTAACAGATAACCCTCTCTTCTAGATAGTTTGGTGACAAACAAGGGAGAGTGGTACACTTCTAGTGTGTCTCTAGGATGGACAAATGTAGGTCTTTGGTCATTACTATGAATGGATATCCTAGAACTAGGAAATAACAGATAAGAGATCATAAGTAAAAGATTCCTTCGGCTACCAAGCTTCTCGGGTGATGGTAAACATTGCAGGTGGCAATAAAGAAACACAAGAGGAATATTACTTTTCTGCTATGAACCTCCCCCCCCCAAAAATCAGGAGACTTAAGGTGGCGGCACACTAGGCATTTCTCACTAGCATGCTATTTGCTTTTGCTACTTGGTTTGAGCAGAAACGACCTCGGTTACATTTTTTTTTTTTTTTTCAAATTTCCAAATGTCAAATTACTCTTGCGTGAGAAGCTGAATGAGGAACTAAGAGAAGTTAGACCTAGAATACAAATGTTCGACACAAAATTGCTGAGATGTTCTTATTACGCAAGTCTAGAATATTGTCACCCAAGTCGTTGCTACTCAAACCAAGTAGCATGCTAGCCTACTGTCCCGCCACCTTTAAAGAAGAAAGCGTCCTACGATATCCAGAATAGAACATGTAAAGATGCCACAGTGTGACTGAGGTACCAGTTTCCTTCATTATTACTATTATTATTATTATTATTATTATTATTATTATTATTATTATTATTATTATTATTATTATTATTATTATTATTATTATCATTATTATTATTACTATTATCATTACTACTATTATTATTATCATTATTATTATTGTTATTATTATTGTTGTTGTTGTTGTTGTTATTATTATCATTATTATTATTATCATAATTATTATTATTATTATTATTATTATTATTATCATTATCATTATTCCAACTGAATCAAATTTATTGCCATCATCATGCTGAAAGATTTAAAGGATAGATTATTAGTACTTTGTCAGGATAGAGTATTAGTGCTTTGTCTACGTTAACCAGCGCTTCTGTCAGAATAGATGGGGTCTTAGAGACGATGGGAGGGAAGTTTGTGTAGGGTAGATGAATAGAGGGATAAATGAAGTTTAGAGTTATTTTCTTTTAGATTTGTCTCTTGTAAAAATTAATAAAGTTAAATAACAATGATAATAATAATGCTGCGCGACTCAAGTCCCTAAAACAGTGACAGCATAAGCTTTATGCTGTCAGGATTCTATGCTTCTATCTTTGTGAAGAGTACCATGCCGCTGTCGTGCTGAGGGCTCACATCATTACAGCATTATTATGGCAGCATGATATTAGGATTGGGGGTTCACAGCATGTTTATTGCAGGATTATTTTTGTAAAGGATGCTGAGGGATTAAAAGGTTGACTTAAATTGAGTCGCTTTGGGAATCGAGGATGAGAAAAATAAAATAAACTATTAAATAAGAAATGGATAAATAAAGTAAGATATAATTAAATAAGATAAGTCGATAAATAAATAGATTAATTGAAATGTTTGTCTGGGATGATGTGACCATACCAATGTAACGGTGGTATGGTAAATATGTATTCTTCTCATGTTCTTGACGATGTATTGTAATACATTTCTCTCTCTCTATCTATCTATCTCTCTTTCTCTCTCCCTCTCTCTTTCTCGCTCTCGCTTTTTTCTCTATCACTCTCTCTTTCCCCACACTTTCCTCTCTATTTCTCGCTCTCTCTTATTCTCTCTCTCTCTCTCTCTCTCTCTCTCTGGGTCTGGGTTCACCTGCAAAGGAGGCTACCCACATTTGTAAGTGTGCAATGTACGACCTGCACGTGTGGTGGACAACGATCATGTGGAGGGAAGGAGGGGGGAGGGGGGATGTGACCTACTCTCACCTCGCGAGAAGCCACTTGACCCTGTCTGACCGCTGGGGAGGGAGGGAGGGGGGGGTAGGGGTGAGTTCGAATATTTCGGAAGGATTTTGAAGTGGCGAGATGTTTTGGGGCTTAAGTCACGTTCTGGATCACATACTCGCAAACGACCCTCTCCCACCCCCCCTTTCTCCACTCGTCCTCGACGAGTGCCCTACTCACCCCCTCCCCCCTAGGACGACCCCCCTCCCTCCCTAGGACGACCCTCCTCCCTCCCTAGGACGACGCCCCCTCCCCCTAGGACGACCCCCCCCACCCCCCCCCCTAGGACGACCCCCCTCCCCCCTAGGACGACCCCCCTCCCCCCCTAGGACGACTCCCCTCCCTCCCTCCCTAGGACGACCCCCCTCCCTCCCTAGGACGACTCCCCTCCCTCCCTAGGACGACCTCCGGACGACTCTTCCTCTTCTGACGACCCCACAGTCGACCTCCCCTCTACCTTACCCTCGAGCTACGTCAAAATACGTCAAAACCTTTCCCCCTCGGTTACGACGAGGAGGCCGAATGGAAGAAGAAGAAGAAGAGGAGGAGGAGGAGGAGGAGGAGGAAGAGGAAGAAGAGGAAGACTGCAGTAATGTGGAGCATCCGTTCCGGATATATAAGAACGTAATGGATTCACTTAAGACATTAACACAAAGAAATACAGTGCCTACGGTCTCTCTCTCTCTTTCTCGCGCTCTCTCTCTCATTCTCTTTCTCGCTCTCGAATTTTTTCTCTCTACCTATCTCTCTTTTTTTTATCCCTCTCTCTCTCTCTCTCTCTTTCTCGCTCTCTCATTCTTTCTCTTTTTCTCTCTATTTCTCTTTCTCGCTTCCGATTTTTCTCTCCCTCTCTATCTCTCTCTTTCCCCCACTCTCTCTCTCTCTTTCTTTCTCGCTCTTTTTTCTCTACTCTCTTTCTCTCACGTTCTCTCTCCTCTCTCTCCTCGCTCTCTTTCATTCTCTCTCTCTCTCGCTTTTTTCTCTCCTTCTCTATCCCTCTCTTTCTCTTTCTCGCGCTCTCTCTTTTTTCCTCGCTCTCTTAGTTTTTCTCTTTCTATCTCTATTTTTCTTTCTCTCTTTCCCCCACTCTCTCTTTCTCGCGCTCTCTCTATTTCTCTCTCTTCGCTCTCTCATTCTTTCTCTTTCTCACTCTCTATTTTTCTCTTTCTCTCTTTCCTTCTCTCTCTATTTCTCTTTTTCGCTCTCTCTTTTCTCTCTATTTCTCTTTCTCGCTTCCGATTTTTCTCTCCCTCTCTATCTCTCTTTCCCCCCACTCTCTCTCTCTCTCTTTCTCGCTCTTTTTTTCTCTATTCTCTTTCTCTCACGTTCTCTCTCCTTCTCGCTCTCTTTCATTCTCTCTCTCTCGCTGTCGCTTTTTTCTCTCCTCTATCCCTCTCTTTCTCGCGCTCTCTCTTTTTTCCTCGCTCTCTTAGTTTTTCTCTTTCTATCTATCTCTATTTTTCTCTTTCCCCACTCTCTCTTTCTCGCGCTCTCTCTATTTCTCTCTTCGCTCTCTCATTCTTTCTCTTTCTCCCTCTCTATTTTTCTCTTTCCTTCTCTCTTTCTCTTTCTCGCTTTTTCTCTCTCCCTCTCAATCTCTCTTTCTGTCTGTCCCCCACTCTCTCTTTCTCACTTTTTACTCTTTCTCGCGCTCTCTTTTTCTCTCTCCTCGCTCTCTCATTCTTTCTCTTTCTCACTCTCTCTATTTTTCTTTCTCTCTTTTCTCTATCTCGCTCTCTCTCTTTCTCTTTCTCGCTTTTTTCTCTCTCCCTCTCAATCACTCTTTCTGTCTTTCTCCCACTCTCTCTCTTTCCCGTTTTTTTCTCTCTCCTTCTCTCTTTCCCCCCTCTCTTTCTTTCTCACTTTCTCATATTTCTCTTTCTCTATCTTTTTTCTCTCTCTCTCTCCCTCTTTCTTCTCCGTTCTCTCTCTCTGTTTCCTTCTCTCTCTCCCTCTTTTTCTCACGTTCTCTCTCACTCTCTTTTGTCTCTCCCTCTCTATATCTTTCTCTTTTTTCCCAATCTCTTTCTCGGTCTCTCTCTCGTTCTTTCTCTATCTCACTGTCTCTCTTTCTCTGTCTCTCACTCTTTTTCTCGCTCTCGCTTTTTATTTTTCTCTCCCTCTCTATCTTTCTTTCTCACCTTCTCTCTTTCTTTTTCATTCTCTCTTTCTCTTTCTCGGTTTTTTCTCTCTCCTTCTCTATCTCTCTCTTTCCCCCACTCTCTCTTTCTCGCTCTTTAATTCTTTCTCTCTCTCTCTCCTTTTCTACCTCTTTCTCTCACCTTCTCTTCTCTCTTTTTGTTTTTGTTTATTTCTCTCTCTCTTTCTCGCTCTCAATTTTATTTACTTTCTCCCTCTCTGTTTCTCTTTCTCTAGCTCTCTCTTTTTCTCTCTATCTCTTTCTCGCTTTCTCTCTCATTGCCTTTCTCGCTTTTTTTCTCTCTCCCTCTCTATTTCTTTCTCATTTTCTCTCTCTCCAGTGTCAGCAACCTACAAGAAGGGTTAGTGTGTGTGTGTGTGTGCGTGCGTGCGTGTGCGCGTGTATTAATCTTATTACATTAACCTAATTCTAATGTTCGGAAAAGTCATACTCGTGAGTTCCCGTCCATTTGCCTCCATTGATCAAATTGAGATTTAAATTGTTTATCTTATTTTATTTATTTCTATTTCCATTTTTATTCATTTGTTTATCCAATTTCATTTGATTTATTCATTCATTTACTTGTGCATTCATTTCTGTTTATTTGTTAGTTTTATTAACTTATTTTATGTTATGCTGTTTTGGATTCCGATGCATTTAGACTATTTCTAGATATCCTTTAGGCGCTTATTTGATTACTTTATATGTTCATTTACTTTTTTATTCATTTATATATTTATTTATTTATCTATTTATGGTCGCTCTCCCATCTCAAAGAATTTTTTTCATTTTTTTGTACATATTCAGACCACTCGTATGAATTTCACTTCATTATGTATATAACATTTAATGAAACGGAAATCTTACAATCAACGCATATACACGTCACACAAATACAGTCCAATAAATACAACATAAATATAATTTCAGCAGTATACTTTACTGAGTGATTTATGAGCTGAACCGGTAGCCGTGGACGGTTACTTAGGGGTTGCGGATATCCTACACAAAGGAACTAAGGGCAGCAGATTGATTGATACGTACTATAAATACACAAAGAGAAGTCATGCAATTTCAGAACAATTTGGTATTTGGCGCAATTCAGAGGCAATTGCCCGTCTCTCTCCCGCCTTGATGGGGTCTTTTATATCATCGTTATCATCGCTAAGCATTATGTTTTTGTTTATTGTTTGCCTATTATTTATTCATTTGCAGTCATATATCCTGGCAATGGCGAAGGCGTTCCCATTTTCTTTGGTCAATGCGTGCGACGTGACGTCATAACGCTCTTGTTTTAGCCCAGCTCGCCTTGGTCGTAGATTCTTTTGGTTCCTGTTCTCATTTCTTCAAATAATTCAAAACAGAAAGCGCATAGTTCTGATATTTAAGCAAACCAGGCTGGTGATGCATTCGCAAACACGTGCATGCATGCATGCACGCATGCATATAAATCATACACGTAAATTTACAAGAATGTATTGTGTTGATATATGAAGCGCATGTATAAGTTCACGAAGAGACATCTTGCATATACTTATGAGCTATTGGCACGCATGTGGATTATCGGTGTAGTGGCTAGCGTCTTGACTTCCCACGCAGGAAGTCGGAGTACAACCCCTACTCATAGAATGAAAGATTCACTAATAGCGCGAGCCGTTACTGCTCCCGTTGGGCAGTCTTCGCTTCCTCAACAAATATTTTACTTTCTCCATTCGCTCCGATTTTTGTACAACCGCCGTTATTTTTTTTCTTCAGATTTATCATATTTTTCTATAAATTCCACCTCGTAGTAAGCAATGTACTCAAAATTATTATATTTTTTCAAATAGCCTCCTAGAGTAGTATTAATGTAAATAATTTTTCTTTCCTAAGGCTACTGTATTCTTTATTTTGTTTATTTCGCACAAAGGAACTGAATTTCAAATATTGTGTTTATTGCTTCGTCTTGTCATATTACAGGTTATATTTCAAATCAGATCATCTTAGCATATTATTTGCGGAATAAATCTGTGCTATTTAGCAAATTTATAACACATTCTATCTCCTCAAAAATAATGATAAAGTACAAGACTCGATGTACTTTATTTCTTTTATTTCATACAAAGATACTGCATTTCAACTATTTTTATTATTTCGTTTTTACATGAATTCAGATCACCTCATATTTTATGAAACAGATCAGTATTTTTCAGCAGATTTATAGAACATCCTGTCTCCTCCAAAAGAGTAATAAAGAAGAAGAAGAATAGAAAAAATCTCTCTCGTGGAAGTGAAAGACATTCCGGTTTAGTGCACTCACTTATTCCTTGCTGTTGTTGGGATGTCAGGACACGTCAATGTTGGCTTCAATTCAATTTTATTTCTCGATTCTTCTTTTATTTTTCTAATATCCAAACGTAATTCACAAAACTGTCCAGAATGCTACTGACGGTATTCCATCCTTTTCCCTCTTGGGATTTGAAACTGTGTCTACCACGGCGTAAATATTACGCCATTTTTTTTTTCTACATCCAGTTTCTCGCGCGCGTGGCGTGAAATGCTTCCAGTAATATTGCAAGCCGTTGCTGTCTCCCTTTGAGCAATGAGATATGAAACACACACGCACACACACACACACGGCGTGAAGTGCTTCCAGTAATATTAGTTACTATCTCCTATTGAGTAATAAGATGTGGTACACATGCACGCACACACACACGGCGTGAGATGCTTCCAGTACTATTATAAGCCGTTACTGTCTTCCTTTGAGCAATGTACACACACACGCACGCACACGAAGTAAAATGCTTGAAGTAATATTGCAACCCCTTACTGTCTCTCTTTGAACAATGACACACACACACACACACACACACATACACGTATACACACACGCATACATGCCCTACCACCATCCCTGACTACACGTGTGTTGCGAATATATTCAATACGGATTTGTTTTTGTCGCGTGTTTATGTGCGGTCCCTACTACGCCGCTGCAACAGGGAGGGCAGTGTCAGACGACATGACGCGAGCGAGAGATGACGTTGGCGGGACAGACTCCCATCGTCAACACGAATTTCAGACAATTTCGTTTGTACCTTTGGCGGGTCTTTTCTTTATCTTCTGTGCATTTCACCCCCGAAAAAATAGAATTAAAATCAAATAACATATAATCAAATTAAATAGAACGAAATAAGATTGTCAAAACAGATTTCTTTTTTTCTGGTCGACTCGTTTTTTTTTTTTTTTCTTCCTTTGTTCAAAATCGCTAGGTTGGTAGTTTTAAACTACTTTCATAATGTTCTATTTTTTCTTGCCTTTGAAAATTAGGATTTCAGGTGATTTTTTAACTCAGCTATTGTAGTGACAGAGGACAGCAAGCCTCTTGAAGTTTGGAGTAGGTTAGAATTCTTGTAATGTCGTTTTAGCAAAAGGATTGGGGTCAGGTTTTCTGAAATGCTAGACATCAGTGTCTGATTATAAAAAAAAATTATTTTCATAAAAACAAGTATTTATTTGTTTGTTTATTATTTTTATCTATTCATTTATGTTTGTTTATTTTTCTATGTATTTATTTACTTAATAATTATTTACTCCCAGGTAATTTTTTCATTTAAAATCAAATTTAATTGATTATGTAATATGTATATAATTCATATTCATTTCTTATCACATTATTGATTTTAAATGTTTCAAACCTTGGATGTGAAAAAACACTTAATGAAAACGATGTAGCGAGGTATATCGTCATCTCAATAAATCATCGATGCACAGTAACAATTTCATTACGGACTTAAGACAATTTGATAAATCTGAAAATAAAAAGGATACATTTTTCGTGAAAAACAAAAATATATTTCAATTGACTCGTTGATTTATTTCCTAATATTTTTGTTATGATGCATATGAATTGAATTAAGCTGAGTGGTCCATCCCCACTCCCCATTTCCTTTCTAAAAAATGTAAAGAAATATTGTACAGACGATAGGAAAGAAGCGCTGGGGCCTGCAAAGCTTTTTAGGAGACTAAACACACAAGTCGAGAGGCTTCAGTTCACTCTTATATCAATCTCACATAGAGACGAAAATAGTAATACTCAATATATTTCCATAGTCCTGTGTTTTCCTCCCCATCCTCATATGATATATGTATATATATATATATATATATATATATATATATATATATATATATATATATATATATATATATATATATATATATATATATATATATATATATATACACACACACACACACACACACACACACACACACACACACACACACACACACATATATATATATATATATATATATATATACATATATACATATACATATACATATATATACATATATATATACATATACATATATATATAGTCTGTGTGTGTATCAACAGTATTTTATAATGTCCTACACTCGTCTTTTCTCTGAATGACCCAGGGACCGTTACCGGCTTTATTGGGGTCGTGGGTCTCCTGCCAGAGAAGATGTGGTCTTGGCTTGAAAAAATATTAAATAAATAATTATGAGTAAATAAATAAATGAACATATAAGTTTGAACAATAAAGAAATAAGAAAAAACGAATGAAATCAAATAAATACAGCATATGGGTATCGTCTCACACTAATATATATATATATATATATATATATATATATATATATATATATATATATATATATATATATATATATATATATATATTATATATATATATATATCCCAACGATGGCACCAAACTTTAAATTGGCCAAGAATAAATTTTATGCTGAAATAATGTTACTGGAAAACAAGCGTTCAAGCCACCTTTGTGATATAGATTTCAAAGATTATTGTTGTAGAAATCAGGTGTTAGTATCCTCGTATTAATTACAACGAAACATCTTTTTCATAAAACATCGAATGCTTTTGAAGAAAACCTTCAAAGCTGTGTCGATGCGTCGACGTGCTGAAGCGTCTAAAAGTCAAACATTGCACTGCTGCAACCAAGTACAGAATATTTCCAGACTGTACATTTGAAAATCCTGAGACTACTTGTGGCTAAGTCTTGCTGTCGAAACAATTCCTAAATCATTCTAAAAAGGTCTTACAAAGTTGTATCCATCCACCATATGCAATCACCCGTTTTCTGTCAAATCGGACGCTGCAAGCTGGCGTCCTCCCACAGCCATTTTAGTCCGGCTTCAAAGACGATTCCGTTATAGATGCGCGACCACTTCAAATTGGCTACAAATAAGAGAGCGACAGGACAAAGTGCGCAACGCCATCAAAGGAGTGCCCAAGCTTTCTCTTGCTATTGTCCCGTGGAACACATGAAAGCCAGGCACGGCCGTTTTTGCACCAACGACTCCTGTTTGACTTTGCTGCTGCCACTCGACGCCGCGCCGCATCGCGGGAGGGACACGGGTCCAGCCATCTCCCAGGATTGTCAACGACAGGAAGAATATTGCTTTCCTCTGCGTGTGTGTGTGTGTGTGTATGTGAACGCCAGCAAAGAGGGATGAAGACTCGTTTTCGTGTTCACACTAGCGGTTTCAGTCGCGGTGGTTCAATTACGATGAAGATCAATGGGGGCGTTCACACACAACCGCGCAGTTTTTACTTGACTAGGCGATACCGCTGCAATTTCCGCGCGGTTCAAACCGCTAGTGTGAACAGGGCCATATGCTCGTGTGGTTCCGTCCCTATATCTGCCTTTATCAAACTATTTTAGATTAATTTATGTTGTCCACCTAGATTATATATTTAATTTCTTAACATCTAACATTTATCTTCAGTTTCAAGTAATATTTTTCATCACTTATTCATATATCCTGTTTCCACACCTCTCACGGTTTTTCAAATAAGTACTACATCACCTCTTTCTCTTCTCTCTCTCAGTGTAGGTAATCTCAGGTCACCTTTTCTAGGGGTGGGCAACTGTTGGCACGAGTGCCAACTTCCGGCACGTGAGAACCGAACAGAGCCATAGGGAGAGCATAGCCATGCTTAGACTGAACTGGTGGCGCGTGATTGGTCAGTAAACGTCACGTGACCCCTAGGCGCCATCTTGTATCTGTCTTTTGCCTCTCTTCCCCGTACTTACTTGAGTGTGCGTCTGTCTAATTAATTATCGTGGGGTCCCGTCTTTTACTCCACATTCCTAGCTTCAATGTTGTTAAAATTTGGTCTGCATTCTTAATTTCCAACTATCATATTTACCGTGTGTGTGTGTGTGTGTATCCGTGTGTATGTGTGTGTGTGTGTGTGTGCTAGCGCGCGCGCGAGCGCCTTTCACAGGCGTTTTGAATCATACCTATTATTTTTTCTTTTTACACACACACGCACTCACACACACACACACACACACACACACACACACACACACACACACACGCACACACACGCACCTGTTTTCATGTCCAAAATTGTTTCCAGTTGTCGAGTACAGTTCTGAGCAGATGAAAGTGATGCACAACCTTCATAGGATCGACAGCGCTGTTGTGTGTGTGTGTGTGTGTGTGTGTGTGTGTGTGTGTATGTGTGTGTGTGCGCGTGTGTGTGCGTGTGCGTGTGTGTAGCCAGGCAGCTCCAACAGAAATCCAGCAGAATCGATTTGTTATTTAACATGTTATAGGGTTCATATGCATATATATATATATATATATATATATATATATATATATATATATATATATGTGTGTGTGTGTGTGTGTGTGTGTGTGTGTGTGTGTGTGTGTGTGTGTGTGTGTGTGTGTGTGTGTGTGTCCAGTGCTGGATATTTTATTTTGAAATTTTCTGTAAACTAACATTTTTGAAGTTTGAAAGCAGAAGTCCCAATATTTAGGAAAATATGTAGTAAACGTTATTTACGAGTACATGAAGTTTTTAGTGAATAAACCTGATTATATCACATTTTGCCAATGCTTTCACACCAAAGTGGCCAACAATGAACTTTTTATTGCATGAAATCAATTCTGGCTCAAACTGATAGCTACTTTAGTTTATCCCAGGATTTAGTTTGGTGAGAATTCAGCCATTTTCTTGTTTAGTGTTTTTTTTTTCCAACTTTAATTGATCACTTTTCTCCTTTTTTATGTCAGGATAAATTGCTTTTAGGTTTTATTGAAAACGGTCAAAAACAAAAAGACTGGAACCCAAAAAAATGACAAACAGGTTAAAGTTTTAATGTAGAACGTATCCATGAAACACCTAGTATTGCAAACAAAATTAAACATATCACACAAAATATTAGTTTAATTAATAAAAAATAAGAAAAACCACTAGTATCGGGTTCAAGAATGAAAGGAAAATGTTCTAGAATAAAAGAAATAAATAATCCAGGGTTGGTAGAAAAATAGTGAAAACTGCTTTTGGAAACCAAGAAAAAAAAATTAGATTAAGATTAAATAAGTTTGTACCCCAGGATTATGATTAACAGGCTTTTGGAAACTGGGTTAATAGCATATGAGCCCAGAAAGAAGCCAGAACTCGCAAAGGCTTTGATGAAGTCTTGATTTGAATTGGCGAACAGCATATTCGATGGACTTTAGATGACTGTAAAAATGACAAATACTCTCATGAGCTTTCTACGTTGAGATGATATGATATTAGAGTGAATTAAAATTAACTAAAATTAATTTTGCACAAAAGAAAAATGTCCTTAGAATTTCTGTTGAAGCACCACTAGATTTCAAAATATTTATAAATTTCTTTGGATTTCTTCCAAAGGCTTTGTGGTTCAGTTTAATTCAAGTGGTGTTTTTTTTCTGATTAATCAACAACCCAAGTACTCGACGACCGTGTCCAAACTGCCCAACGTAGATCTAGAGAGAAGCAGACAGAACAAAATAAAAAATCAAGTTTCCTCAGAAAATGATGGTGTGGGGGACCATTTCAGTGCATGGTACGAGTCTCCTACACATTGTAGTTGACACCATGAATCAAGACAAGCATATTAAGTTGTGGAAACTCGTCTATTACCAGGGTGACCAGACGTCCCGTATAATACGGGATTGTCCCGTATTCAAAGCATTTGTCCCGCGTCCCGTATCGACCCTTCCCGGGGACGCGTTTTGTC
>NC_134806.1:1400000-1470000 GCF_046742065.1 Oratosquilla oratoria | reverse complement strand
TTTTCCAAATTCCATTATACTACACTTATTAGTGTTGAACTCCATCTCCCACTTCCTACTCCATTCCCATACTTTATTTAGATCACTCTGTAGTGACTCACAATCTTCCGTGTTCACTTTTTTTTAATAGTTTTGCATTATCTGCAAAGAAGCTCATATAACTTTCAATTTCTTCATCCATATCATTAATATATATAGCAAACATTATTGGGGCCAGAACTGTTCCTTGTGGAACACCGCTTATTACGTCATCCCATTTTGAGTGTTTGTCTCTTATCACTACTCTTATTTTTCTTTCTTGCAAAAAGTCTTCCATCCATTTAAGCAGTTTGCCCTGTATTCCTCCTTCAGTTTCTAATTTCTTAAGCAACTTCTTATGTGGTACTTTGTCAAAATCTTTTTTTAGGTCTAGAAATGCACAATTAGCCCATCCATCTCTTTCTTGTATTATATCTATTAGCCTTGAATAGAAACATATTAAATTGGTGACGCATGATCGTCCTTGTCTGAATCCAAATTGCCTTGGATTTAGCACGCTGTTTTTTTTTTTTCTAAATATTTTACCCATTTACTTTTAATAATTCTTTCACAAATTTTTGCTATTGTACTTGTTAGAGAGACTAGTCTATAGTTGGTAGGGTCTTCTTTATTTCCTCCTTTATATATAGGTACTATATTTGCTTTTTTTCCAATCTTTTGGAACTTTTCCTTCTTTCAAGGAACTATTTTTTATGCTATGTATTTTGTCTGCCAGTTCATTTCTGCATTCTTTCAAAATCCAGTTTGCTATTTCATCTGGTCCATGCGATTTTCTAACATCAAGATTACTCAAGTGTTTCATTATTTCATTCTTTGTTACTTCTATTTCTTTCATAGGGGGGACTTTCTCCTTCCATTCGATCTCTTCCGGTTGTATATTCTCCCTTGTAAACACTGATTTAAAATGCCTGTTCATAATTTCCGCCATTTCTATTTCCTCTGTGTATTCAACTCCTCCTTGTCTTAATTTCTCCAAATCTTGTTTGTTTTTCAGTTTGTTGTTTACAAATCTGTAGAATAGTTTTGGTTGATCTTTACATTTTTCTATGACATCTTTTTCATATTTTCTCTTTTCCTCTCTGCACGCTTGTACATATTCATTTCTATAACAAGTATATATATTTCCATTTTTCAGGTCTTTTGTCTTTCTTCAATTTGTTCCAAGCTTTGTCTCATTGTCTTTTAATTCCCTACAACTTTTGTTGTACCAGCATTTTACATATTCTTTTTCTTGTTTTTGTCTTGGGACATACTTTTCCACTCCTTTTTTTTTTTATAAATTTTTGTCAAAATATTCAATTTTTCTTCTACTGTTGTATCTTCTTTGTGTGTTCTTTCCCAGTTTTCATTTTGAAAGAATTCTCTTATTTTATAAAAAAAAAAAAAAAATCATACATCAATCTTCCTTTTCTATATTGTTCATTTCTTTTCATGTATTTTTCTCATTTAGTTCTAGTTCTATCAATATGTGGTCACTTTTACTTATTGGTGCCTGGTATTCTATCTTTTCCACTATTTCAGGTTCTGATGTGATTATTAGGTCTAGTCTCGATGGTTCTTCTTCATTTCTATACCTAGTCTTCTCCTGAATCCATTGTGTCATTGTGTGGTCAATAATCATCTCAAGTAGAACATTTCCCCATGAGTCTTCTCCACCCCTTACGGTCATCTCTTCCCAGCAGATTTATTTGCAATTAAAGTCGCCCATCATAACTATTCTTCCTCCATCTTCCATTATCTTGTTTAATGTTATTCTTGTGTCTTCTAACATACTTTTATGTTCACTCTCTTCCCACGAGGCTGTTTTTGGGGGCACGTAGTTTATTACAAACTTTCTGCTCTTCTTATCTCTGTCTTCTACTTCTATCATAATCATCTCTACTCTATTCTTTCCATATGTGACACTCTTCACGTTTATATCCTTCTTAGTCAGGAACATAACTCCACCCCCTTGTTTTATCTCTCTGTTTCTAATTCAATAATTATATGCATTGTGTCCTATGCTGTTGGGTGGTAGTGGACCTTTTAATTTTGTCTCTACAATTCCCATTATGTCCGGTTCTTTTTCCTTCAGATACTCGTTCAGTTCATTCAGTCCTGTTATTAATCCATCTATATTTATGTAGGACACTCTTAACTTTCTGTTATTTCCATTGTATTCTCTGTTTCTTTTTTGTTTCTCTCTGTTATATGGTCCATTTCCTCAATTTCATATTCACTACTCTCAAGTAGAATTCTTCTTTTTCTGACTCCGTTCTGGTCTCGTTTTTTTCTTTAGCTTCTTTCCTTTTCATTTTTTCTTCCTCTCTTTCCTCTTTATTCATTTCTCTTTTTATCCATACCTTTTTATATTGTTCACTTGCTGCTAGCTTCCCTGTTTTTGCTAAGATATTCTCTGCTGTTGTTTGTGACCTGAATTTAATCTTAATTGGTCTGGTCTTATCTGTACTATATTTTCCGAGCCTAAACATCTCTTCAATTTGTTTCATGATTTCAGGTTCATCTTCCTGAACTAATTCTAGTAATCTGCTTACTTTTTCTTTTTCCTCACTGATTCTTGAAGTTCTATCTAGGTTATGTTTCTCTTCCATTTCGAATATAATTATACATTTCTTTTTATCTGCTAAGTCTCTTACTATATTCTCCTTCTGTCTCATCACTTTGATAACTGAGTCTTCAGTTTGTTCTTTCATTTGCTGTTTAATTATCTCAGTAAACGCAACTTTACTGTTTTCCTGGATTTTTTTTCCAACCCTGCGCTTCCTTTGCTATGGCCTCCTTATTGTTTTTATTATTCCTCTTTAATTCTTCATTCTCCTCTTTTACTTCTTTTAACTGTCTTTTTAATTCTTCTATTTCATTAGTTAAATTTTTGTTCGCCTTCTCTAGTTCTTCCAACTTTTCAACTCTCTGCGCAATGTTGATTACGTTACCGAACCTGTCTTCCCAATGTTCGATCATCTTATCAAGTTTCTCCTCTAGTCTTGTCAATCGGGGGAGGTTGGTATCCCCCCCCACCCTCATTAAATCCCTGGAAATTATTATCCTCACCTTCCATTGTGCTGCTCTTATCTATATTTCTAATCCTTACAATTTTGTTAATCCCATCACCAGAATCATCGGTCCTTCGTTTGTTTACAAGACGTCTGGCCTCTTGGACCAAGTCCTCCCCTTCCTCATTTCCTTCCATTTCCCTCAGTAATCCCTCCCCTTCTCCTTTTTCCTCACTTTCCCACGACACCACGAGTTATCCCCTTCCCTGTAAATACAATAGGTACCTCCTTTGCGTTGAGGTCCACGAAAATTTCAACTTTTCTTCAGAACTCTAATCCTCGCCGTCCATCCGACAAAAGTGTGTGTGTGTGTGTGTGTGTGTGTGTGTGTGTGTGTGTGTGTGTGTGTGTGTGTGTGTGTGTGTGTGTGTGTGTGTGTACCTTATTGCTGTATACAGAAAAGAAATAACGTTTGTGATAGTTTGTCTCTCACTTTCCATTTGCATCAAACCTGCCTATAAATTCAAATATTGTTGGAACTTGGGCTGTATCTTTCTATTTCCCAATGCGTGCATACGTGTGATTCACCATTGTCGTGGATCACGTGTTGGACTCGTGATCGACAGTTATTTCCCTCCCGGAAGAAAGCTCAGAGCTCATATATGACCGACTTATGGGTAATGCTGTGACCTTACATGTATACACACACCCAGCTCCCAGCCCACGAGTTGGAGTAACAAGCCGCAACGATACTAAAATGATTTCAGCCCTGGGCGGGATTCGAACCCGGATCGCCGTAGTGGCAGCCGGGAACTCTACCAACTGCGCCACGGGTTGTGTGTCCATCACTCATTAACAAGCTATATAAATCGTTAGTTCGTCCACATTTGGAATATGCTGTTTCCGTATGGTCACCGAATCTCATTAAAGACATTGACAGACTTGAAAAAGTACAACGGCGAACCACAAAACTGATTCCATATATCAAAAATAAATCATACGAAAATCGACTAAAACATATGAATCTGTTTTCCCTAAAAAAGCGTAGACTCAGAGGTGACTTGATACAGGTCTTTAAAATTCTAAAGGGAATTGACACCATCAAAAGTGATAAAATTCTTACACTGAATGAGAACCAGACAAGAAACAATGGTCTCAAACTGTCCGAAAATAGATCCAATTTGGAAATGGGTAGAAACAACTTCGCCAACCGTGTAGTTAATGAGTGGAATAAACTTCCTGCAGAGGCAATGCAATGTAGTTCAGTTCGAAGCTTTAAGAATCATTTAGATAAACACCTAAGCACGATGCTGTAATGATTATAATTTATTTTATATTATTTGTTTTTGTTTTGTTATCATTTGTCTGTTTGATTCTCATTTATTATTATTTACTATTTACCTGTTTATTATTTAACTATACCTATGCATTTATGTATTTCATTTGTTATTTATCATTATAGTTTTCATTTATTCATTTATTATTATTATGATTTTTTTTCGCATTCGACCTAGATATGGACCAAAAGATCTCCTGTCGGCATGCTCCGCCTTTGTAATCCTTTGTGTGTGTGTTTACCTAATACAGAAATGGTGCTACACTCCTAGATTTGTCTTATTTTTTCTCAAACTAAAATGTCTAATTTTAAATTTGTCCATAGTTATGCTGTACCTTGGGATATAACCTTCCAAAGTATTACAGAATTTGATAAGCCTGTATTGAGATTTTTTCTTATTTTTATTCATTTATTTATTTATTTGTTTTTTTCATTTTCCATGTGGGACCTTCTTCAGTTGACTCTAGACCTGACGCTACGTCAGTTTCATCTTTTCCTTTAATAACCCAAACAATAAGTCACATATCCCTCTCTATTCTTTCTTTCAATGTTGACAGGTCCAATGATTTTAAATCTGTCCATACGTCTTATCTTCAACGCTGAAAGTCAAATTAGCTGTTGTTCTCTGTATTCTCTTGATTTTATCTTTATATTTCACTTTGAGTGGAAGCCATATCATCGCTGTATATTCTAGTCTAGGACGGATTCATTCTATGATTTTTACTTATTTGTTTATTTACAAGCCGCAGGCTTCGCCCTTCCCGGCTTTGCCGGGGGCTTGGCTGCGCAAACAGCGGCCTTCGGCTGCAGCGCTCCGCGCTCTAGTCTCACGATAGGGATCCCGTGTTGGGGTTCTGCCCCGAGGCCGAGGCCAAACCCAAGGGACATTTTTTTCTGGTCAGTTCAAGGGAACATGGCGACCACTGAGGACTTGCGACCACTGAGGACTTGCGACCACTGAGGACTTGCGACCACTGAGGACTTGCGACCACTGAGGACTTGCGACCTTTGAGGACTTGCGACCTTTGAGGACTTGTTACCTTGGAGGACTTGTTACCTTGGAGGACTTGTTACCTCGGAGGACTTATTACCTTGGAGGACTTATTACCTTGGAGGATTCATTACCTTGGAGAATTTACAACCTCGTAGGACTTGCAACTTCAGAGGACTTGCACCCTCGTAGGACTTACGACCTCGGAGGACTTGCAGCCTCGAAGGGCTTACAACTTCGGAGGACTTGCACCCTCGGAGGACTTGCACCCTCGGAGGACTTGCACCCTCGGAGGACTGGCACCCTCGGAGGACTTGCACCCTGGGAGGACTTGCACCCTGGGAGGACTTGCAACCTCGAAGGATTTGCACCCTTGGAGGACTTGCACCCTCGGAGGACTTGCACCCTCGGAGAACTTGCACCCTCGGAGAACTTACAGCCACGAAAGGCTTACTGTCTCAGAGAACTTACGACCTCGGAGGACTTACAGGCCCTCCTCTCCAAGACATGTAACATTTTTAAGATGTGTCACATTTGAAATTGTTTAATTCTTATTATTAGTAGATTTGTTACTATCTCATCGTCTATATAGTCAAAATACATTCTGATGTTCGTCAGATTATGTTTTACCAATGTGTGCGAGCCCGCATATATGTGTATGTGTGATAATTTTCATGACAGTTGCACGCAGGATTCGAACCCACTGCTTTCGGCCACCCGTAAGTGGGTTCGAATCCTGCATGCAACTGCCATAAAAACTATCAGATTTATGTCGCTGTCATTAGCGAATTTCTCTCATGTGTATGTGTATTTAGATTAACATACGTATATGTATGCTTGTATGCGTATGTGTGCGCGTGTGCGTTTGCATGAATTAACATATTCTTGTCAGAATATGTGTTTGCGTGTGCGTGTTTTCGCGTGTATATGTACATCCGTATATGTCTGTGTGTCTGCATGAATATAATTTTTTTGTCTGTAGGTGTGTACAGAGACGCACACAAACACCCACGCGAATCGTAAAACACACATACACACAAACGCTAAAAGAAATCGAAAAAGACAATGTTTTTTGAAATACATATAGAAATAATTTCCCCTCAGAGATGCAGATATGTGGAATAATCGAGAGAATAAAATATTAATCAGACAACTTGAACGAATTTGGGGCGAAGTTTGACCTGTACAGCCACAGAGAAGGACCCCCCGAGCGTACATCTCATCCTGAATATTAAAATGAAGAGCTCACGCCAGGAGGCGCTGAGTATCTGCGGCCGAAGCCGTTACCTTTGCCCTATGTGTATATGCGCTTTGGGGACTGTTGGGACAGGTAACTTTCACTGCTGGGAAACGGAGAAGAGTGCGGGACTCGAACCCGCGACTAGCACGCTTCCGATGACGTCACCAAGAGACTTGTGAGCCCCGAAGATAGCTAGATATGGCCTAAAGCAATGGTTCCCAACCGTTTCTGGCTTTAGGCAACCTTGCCAAGCCTTTCAGAAGTCCCCAGCACCCTTATTAGAAAATCTAAATTCTAGTTGGCCAGTATTTTGTTGATTCAACATCAGTGTAAAAATTTGTCCCTGGATAATATGGAAATACTCATCTTTACACTGATGCTGCTTTGATGAACAAAAATGGATGACAGAGTCGGTAAAACGAAAATTATTTTTGCCCTGAATTTTGGCGGCACCCTGTCACGTGTCTCGACGTCACGTCTTTTTCTTTCTTTGTAGTGATGGTCGCAAGTAGTCGATCAGCACCCAGGTTTCACCCCCCCCCCCCTTTTTTTTATCACCCAGCTGTGGACAAAGTTTGACACATCCAGTAGGTCATACAATGGTCAAAGCAGCGACGACTATTGCTAATCTCTGCCCCCCACCCGTTACGGTGGCGACCTTTTGCCAGAATTCACGTGAGATTTTTGTTTAATCAAATTTTTAATAGTGTTACAATATTGTAATTTTCTTTTGAACGGTACCGAAATGTCGAACAAGTCACAAAGAGTGAGGGAAGAGTTAGAGAAAGATATTGAGGTACGTCGTCTCCTGTGTGAAATCGTAGAGGCACAGAGTTAGGGGAGTTAAATGCAGGTAGTACGTCTCCCCAACCGTCTTTTGGTTTGGATTTTATGTCCGCAGTTTGTTCATACTACAAAATAAGAGGTCATGAGGTAGATGAGTGTGGGCTAAGGAGGCTGTCAGAGTGTGGGGCGAAAGATGCAGGCAAAGAAGTCTAAGGCTGTAATATTGTCTTCGAAGGCCCCAGAGCCTAAGGTTAACCAAAAAGGGCAGGGTAGCGAGTGTCATTCAAGTACCAGACGTAGGTCACCAGATCTTTTTGTCTGTTGAGAAGGTCACTGTAGACGAGGAATCGAAACCCGTCACAGTTTTGCACGATTCGGGGGATCCACAAAACCCCGTTCGTGCTGGTTTAGTGGAAGGAGAGGAGACTGGGGGAGTGTGTAGTGACGTCATCAACTGGGGATCGGAACAGTGCCCCCTGGTTGAGGTGCACACGGACACAGAGAGTTTTAAGGGGAAGGCGGCAATAGAGGTTTTGCCTGAGCTTCAAACTCAGTACGTTAATGCGGACTTAGGGGACGATTTAACAGGAGGGGAAATAAGAACATAAGAACATAAGAAATAAAGGAGACTGCAAAAGACCATAAGGCCTACACTAGGCAGCTCCGTATCCATCACCACCTGTCATCCCCATCCATAAAGTTGTCTAATTGTTTTTTAAAACAACTGATAGTTTCAGCGCTTACTACATGGTTACTAAGTTTATTCCATTCATCGACCACCCTATTAGTAAACCAATTCTTGCCTATTTCCTTCTTAAATCTAAATTTGTCCAGTTTATACCCATTACTGCGAGTCCTGCCCTGTTGTTTTATTATGATGACCTTGTTTGCATCACCCTTGTTATAGCCTTTGATCCACTTGAACACTTCTATTAGATCACCCCGCACTCTGCGTCTTTCCAGAGAGTGTAAGTTTAGGTGCCTAAGCCTCTCTTCGTAAGGCAAATTTCCGAGTCCTTGTATCATTTTGGTCATTCTTCTCTGTACTGATTCTAGTGAATTTATGTCCATTCTGTAGGACGGAGACCAAAACTGTACCGCATAGACAAGGATGGGTCTAACTATCGCTAGATAGAGTTTAATAATTACCCCTGTTAGCTTTATTTCTGGCGCTAATGCACTGCTTCCTGGTTTTAAGGTCCGGACTCACCAGAACTCCCAAGTCCCTCTCGCACTCAGATTCTCCAGGTGAAGCCTGACAGTTCCCAAGATTTACCCACAGTAGAAGAGGCCATCCCTCTGTTCTTTCCTTTGAGTCCTGTCACCCGCCCGATGACAGCTATACCCTCACGCCCCCGTGTCACTTAACCCCGTTAAAGAGAACACGGGCGGCGAGCCCGACGATGTTCTTTGGGATATTTCCCTTTTATTTATCCAAAGTGATCATTCTTTTGTTAGCCCTCCCCCAGATAAGTCCATTTCAGGGAGACAGGAGTTGGTTGCAGAACCGGAGTCCATTTCAGAGAGATCGGATCCGATTGCAGTGCAGACGGAGGACGAGGAGTTGGTCCCTCTTTCGGAGGAAACTGACGAGGATGAGGAAGATGAGAGACACACACACCTTTTCACCTACGCAGCGAGGTGTCGCGTTGACGGTAGTTACCGTCCACTTTATCCAAGGGAAATGTACCTTGGGCAGCTGGGGAACAGCTGGTTGTTCCCTCTCTTCGCCAGGAGGAGAGGAGATAAGGTGACAAGGAGGAGGAGGAGGAGGCGAGACAGCGGATGGTGGATGGTCATCCCTGGTGCTTACCAAACTGACAATGAGGAGGAGGAAGGTAGACTATCACCCGTCCTCCACCTACGCGACGCGGTGTCGTGCAGACGGCGATTGCCGTCAACCTTTCCCAAGGTCGAGGATCTCTGGGTACCCGGTGAGCAGATCGTGGTCCCAGCAGCTCACCGAAGAGCCACCTTAGAAGTGGCCCACCACGGACGCTTTGCGGGTCACCCAGGCGTCCGCGAGACCTTCGAGAGGCGAAGCCAGGCCCTCTCTCGTCGAGGAAGTCGGAAGGTCGAGGACCACGTAGCCGGGTCTCCCAACCAACGGGACAGACCAGAAATTATCCCTACCATACAATCCTCATTTTTCAGTGTTGGTGTTAATGACGTTGAGATGTGGGCGTGGCGTAAAGCCGCCGCCAGACGACCGAGTTTGTTTTGTGCAAAGGCGGTTATTCTAAGTGCCATTGTGTGTAGTGCTCAACACTGTTTTCATTTTCTGTTTTTAGTAGTGGCCTAGGGGTGTACATGTTTTGGTAGTATGGTTAGGAGATTTTGTATAATTGTGTGTTGGGAAGTCAATCCAGAGCACCTGGACGAGTCTCTATCCCGTGCTCAAGCACAGGTTTGACAGGAAGGCATTTTAGTTTTGGCCCTTCTGTCTTTTTAGGGGACGCTTTTGCAGCCCAAGTATCAATGGTCTGTCCCGTTTTCTGTTTAAAGGTGAGGGTTACCAACTACATGATCGCTACACCAGATAGGAGCCGCAGACAGTGGCTGTGTCACATCACTTGTCAAAGGGTTAGCATGAGTGTCTCTGAAGAGCCTTAAGGGAGGTTCCTGTTTGCCTCAACGGGCCTGGCGAGCAGCCGAGGACGAGGTAGAGGCAGAGGACGACCTCCTGGCTATTTTTTCTATTTGGTGTCTGGTCTGAGAACACCGCCGCTGGGGTCGGAAGTGGGGGCACCTGAGCGTCGAGCGGAAACGAAAACTGCTCGTCGTAAAGGATAAGTTCCTCCCAGGTGTTCGAAGACAGACCCTGGGGCTGGCCATCTCAGTAGCTTACGACTTTTGTGTTAGTGACGCCATCTCGGTGGAGTTTTTCCGTATAGTACATCCTCGTTAAGCGCCTTGTTGGAGAAGTTTTTGTTTTGTTGCAAGTGGGTCTCATTCGTCATGAGTGAGTGAGTGTCGTTCGCCCATCTTTCCTTTTGCCTTAGTCAGACGGTAGCCAGAAGTTTTGTATTGATGTCCGCAGGAAATGAAAATCTTAAAAAAAAAAATAATAATAAATAAATAAAAAAAGCGTAAGAGCGCTCCTACACATTTTTATTTTCTCTCTTGGTGGGGAGGTGTCACGTATCTCGACGTCACGCGTTTTCTTTCTTTGTAGTGATGGTCGCAAGATGTCGGCCAGCCCTTGTATTGTCTTGAGCTTATTTAAGTCGTTTGTTTTGTGTAGAGGTCATACCACTGTTGTACATTCCAGTTTATGATAGATTAGTGTCTCCTGTGATCTTTTTCTCTCACATTCATGTAGTCAAAGAATACCTTTCTCTTCCTCAGCAGTTTTTAATTCCCCCTACGTTAGTCATATCTTTGTCAGATGACAGGTCGTCACTTATCAACATCCAGATCGCTATCCTCTTTCACCTTGTTTATCTTACTTCACACTGAACAAGTCAATGTTCTTTTTTAACCATGTCCCATCTCCAATATTTTGTGTTTTCGGGCACTGAATTCAATTTTCCATTCTAGGTTCTGAGCATGTATGTTATCTAAATAAGTTTGCAACAACCTACAGTCCTTCTCACCTCATGATTTTTGGATCATCTGTGAACATGTTAACATAGCTAGTTGTGCCTTTGACATACATACATAATACCAAGGGCTTTTTTTTTTTCTTCTTCTTACAAGGGAGGTAGCCAAAGCAAAAGGCATCATTTCATTCCCACCCATTTCATCCCCATCCCTCCCTCTTTTCTTGGCTCCAACTGAATGACAGGTCATCCCTGCATCTTGCCCACTGCCCTAGGTCAGAAGCAATGCAGCAAGACACAGTACATCCACAGCAAGGCTGGTTCATTTAATCGGCGACTCCCCCCCTCCATCTCCTTGGGCTGTATCAAAATATCATTCACACATATTCCCTTCCATGCATCACAGCATCATCCATACATAACCATTCTCCATTCACCCCTATCTTCTGTCTTCCTCAGCAGACATCCCTCTCTTTCCCGACACCCCCCTTACCCCATCCATCCATCTAATCCTCAGTTACCCCCCTCCTGTTCACTTCTTCCACCTCTGCCCCCCTCACTTCTTTTATTAATCTTTCTTTGCTCATTCTTTCCATGTGTCCAAAGCATCCCAATACTCTTTCAACCTTATCTTCCAACTCCTTTTCCGCCCTTGATCTCCTCCTTGTTTCTCACTCTATCCAGCCTAGTAACCCCTACCATACTTCTCAGACACTTCATCTCAAGCACATTTACACTCTTCTCTTATGTTCTGTGTTTCTACTCCATACAGTACTGTCGGCACAATCACCCCTTCATACAATCTCCTCTTTGCATCCATTCCCAAACATCTATTTCTCATTACACTTTTTAATCCACCAAGGCATTTACTTGCTTCTCTCAATCTACATTCTACCTCCACCTCTGCTCCTCCTTTCCCACCACATGTGCCCCCAAGCATCTAAAACTATCCACTTTCTCCAACCTCTCTCCCTTAATACTCACTTCTAATTTGTTCCCATCTTCCCTTGTACATCTCATCACCTTACATTTACCCACACTTACCTTCAACTTCCACCTCTCGCACACCTTCCCAAACTCTGTCATTAACTTCCTTAATACCTCCTCTGATCCTGCTACAAATACGGTATTGTCAGTAAAGTACTGGCTTATCTCCCATTTTTCACCATTTCCTTCAACTATCTCCAATCCCCAGCCTATTACCTCCTGCACCACCCCATCCATGTACATATTGAACAGTCATGGTGATATGACACATCCTTGGTGAAGTCCCACCTTAACCTTCAACCCACTTGCTCTCTTCATTTCTAATTCTAACAAAGGCTCTACTACTCTCATAAAAACTCTTGACCAATCTTAACAGCTTTCCCCCAATCCCATATATCTGCAAAACTTCTCACAGTGCCTTCCTATCTACCATCATAAGCCTTTTCTAAATCCATAAAGGCCCAAAATACATCCTTACCCTTGGCTAAAGTTTCCTCACATATCTATCTTACCACAAAAATATGTTCCTCACTAATTACTCCCTCTGTTCCTCTCCATCAAAACCCTTCCCAACCACACTCAACAAACTGATCCCTCTGAAACTACTACACTCACACTTGTCCCCTTTTCCTTTGCAAAGTGGAACTATACAGGCACTCTACCCTCTTTTAGACAAACATTAAACCTCACCAGCCAGCCCACCATCACTGTACCTCTTTTTTTTTTCTTCTTAAACTCCCCATGACACCCATCTAACCCAGGTGCCTTTCCTGCTCTCATCATTTTGATATCTGCTTTTACCTCATTTTTTTTTTTATCTTATTTCTCCCCATCGGTCATTTTCTTAGTGCCTACCACTGCAACCACCTTTCCCTCCCTATCCTCCTCTACATTTAGCAATTCCCTAAAATACTCTGCACATTTTCCTTTTACTGCCGCCTCTTCCTTTATCATCTCTCCATCAGCACCTTCTACCTTTTCTCCTCTACTTCATTTGCCTCCCCCTTCCTCTTAATTTCCTTCCAAAACATTTTTTTATTACATTCAAAATTTTGTCATATTCTTCCATTTTACAATTGCTCTTCTTTATCTAATGTTTTACTTCTCTTCTTTTTTTTTTTGTACCTCTCATCCTATTTTGCAACCAGTCCATGAAGGCTCGTTTCTTCTACAACCTTCTTTGCTTCATCATTCCACCACTCACTACTCTTTGTTCTATTGAAGGAAGGGTATCTCTCATTCTATATCAATGACACAAATAAGAAAAATCATAGATACTAGAATTGACCCTTGTGTATGTGACTTCTATGTGAGGTAGCCTATCAGAGAAGGCATCTGCTGTCTGTCGTACTAATTTGTTGCCATCATCTCCCCTTGTACATCTCATCACCTTACATTTACCCACACTTACCTTCAACTTCCACCTCTCGCACACCTTCCCAAACTCCGTCATTAACTTCCTTAATACCTCCTCTGATCCTGCTACAAATATGGTATTGTCAGTAAACAACTGGCTTATCTCCCATTTTTCACCATTTCCTTCAACTATCTCCAATCCCCAGCCTATTACCTCCTGCACCACCCCATCCATGTACATATTGAACAGTCATGGTGATATGACACATCCTTGGTGAAGTCCCACCTTAACCTTCAACCCACTTGCTCTCTTCATTTCTAATTCTAACAAAGGCTCTACTACTCTCATAAAAACTCTTGACCAATCTTAACAGCTTTCCCCCAATCCCATATATCTGCAAAACCTCTCACAGTGCCTTCCTATCTACCATCATAAGCCTTTTCTAAATCCATAAAGGCCCAAAATACATCCTTACCCTTGGCTAAAGTTTCCTCACATATCTGTCTTACCACAAAAATGTTCCTCACTAATTACTCCCTGTTCCTCTCCATCAAAACCCTTCCCAACCACACTCAATAAACTGATCCCTCTGAAACTACTACACTCACACTTGTCCCCTTTTCCCTTATAAAGTGGAACTATACAGGCACTCTACCCTCTTTTAGACAAACATTAAACAACCTCACCAGCCAGTCCACCATCACTGTACCTCTTTTTTTTTTTTTTAAACTCCCCATGACACCCATCTAACCCAGGTGCCTTTCCTGCTCTCATCATTTTGATATCTGCTTTTACCTCATTTTTTTCTATTTCTCCCCATCAGTCATTTTCTTAGTGCTTACCACTGCAACCACCTTTCCCTCCCTATCCTCCTCTACATTTAGCAATTCCCTAAAATACTCTGCACATCTTCCTTTTACTGCCGCCTCTTCCTTTATCATCTCTCCATCAGCACCTTTTACCTTTTCTCCTCTACTTCATTTGCCTCCCCCTTCCTCTTAATTTCCTTCCAAAACATTTTTTATTACATTCAAAATTTTGTCATATTCTTCCATTTTACAATTGCTCTTCTTTATCTAATGTTTTACTTCTCTTCTTTTTTTTTTTTGTACCTCTCATCCTATTTTGCAACCAGTCCATGAAGGCTCGTTTCTTCTACAACCTTCTTTGCTTCATCATTCCACCACTCACTACTCTTTGTTCTATTGAAGGAAGGGTATCTCTCATTCTATATCAATGACACAAATAAGAAAAATCATAGATACTAGAATTGACCCTTGTGTATGTGACTTCTATGTGAGGTAGCCTATCAGAGAAGGCATCTGCTGTCTGTCGTACTACCTTACCTGTAGATATGTCTGGCAGGTTGTGAAATGGCCACAATGGCCAGGGTGCTGGCCTACTTCCAACCAATAGGGTAATGTGATTAAGAAATAAAACCATATATCATGTAAATTTTAATTTGTAAAAATAATTTCAGTCAGTTGTGCTCTATGAACACAATCCCTCTTACTCATGTGAGCTTTATCATTTACTACACTTAGTGCATGATTTGTAATTTCAACTTATCACACAGATACATCATTATAACTAGGTGTAACAGATTGCAATTGATTTCCAGTATACAGTACTACCTCTCATTAACGGACATTAATTAGCTGTGTTTGCTGTGTTTTTGCTATGTTTTCAGTGTTTATGGTGCTGTTGTTTAGTGCTGTGCAATCACTATGCCACCCAAAAACCACTCCAAATCAACAGATTATTCACATCAACGGACACCGTTACCCCCCTTTTAGTCCGTTAATGAGAGGTAGTACTGTACATGATTTTGTATATTTTTTATATAACAACATATCAACATGCAGTGCCCATTCCAACAGAAACCCATGATTTGTGTATCAAATCATGCACTAGTGTCAGATTCAGGAACATCTAAACTTAGCAAATTTTCTATAAATTGGAAGAGAAAAGGTAATGGACATAGTCACTGTACATAATGACACAATACTATCCAGAACTAATGGCAGTGTATTAGCTTATTGCTTTTAGTCTAAAAGAACCATCTACTAGTATGATGTTGCATCTGGACTGAGCAAATTCCCCAGTTTATAGGAAAAAAGAAATTAAATCAATACACACACACTTTACCAACCATACTCACCACTAATCCCTCTAAAAATACTACATTCATAATTGTCTCCTTTCCTCTTGTATAACTAAACTATAAATGCACTACCCCCAATCCACCAAGCTAGTTCCTTCCCATAGACACACATTGAACAATCTCAATAGCTACTCCACTTTGTCAGAATCCACATGGCATCCATCAAGTCCAGGTGCCTTTCCAACTTTCATTTCTTTCAATGCTACTTGTATCTTCTCTGTAACAGCCTTACCATTCTCCTCACCAATCATTGAGCCTTGCTGCATTGCTTCTGACCCAAGCAGTGAAGCAGGGAGGGGTTGACCTTTCATACCCAAGAAGGGAGTAGTTGAACGGCTTTTATTTGTTAATGATGAGGATATGTGCTTTGAATCTCCCAACCACTTTGTAAGGGGAAAGGGCCTCTACCATATGTATACAAGCGAACATGAATACAATAAGTAAAGAAGTTATACTATTCAGAAGTCACAGAAGTGTATAACTTATGTCTGGTTCATATAAGAGAGCTATTATTATTCTAGTACCCTCAGTAATCTGGCTTCTCACCAAGAAATCCATAAGACTGGATCTTCCATGCATTATAGACCTGAGTCTTAACAGAAGCTTAACATACCTTATGCAAATGTCTAAAAAGAATCTAATCAATTTGCTACAATTGAGGAACTTGAAGGTCCAAAGAGGTCCCACTGGATGGATGCAGTCCTGTACTTAAGACACTAAATGTACAGTGAGGTAGGGTAGAGCACATTTGACTTCTTCCCCGGATAGGGTTGGAATGCATACCTTCTTCACTTTTGTCGAACACTTTAATGCAGCGCAAGATGAACACAGCTGCAGTGACAACATTGGCGATACCAGTATTACTGATGCGTACCATCTTGAAGATCCTGTACTCCATGCAAAACTGAAGGATCCGCTTGAAATGGCTTTTGAACCATGGGTGTACAGGTCTCTTAGATTAATCCCTACTGTTTGAGAGCCCTTTCGCCTTTAGCTGAATGAAATTGTTCAGTGTAAGCCAGAACAGTCAATCCATTACCTCTTGCTGGAGTCCTGTGGCTCATGGGAAGCTGGCCACTAGTTCCCCTAACAAGTCACTTAGTGAAGAGATTTTATGTTGGTGTCTGGAATGGGTGAATGTAGGGCAGAGTAATATGAGATACTCTGTGTCTTCTGTATAGTGTTTGCATCTCGGCCTATTGGAATCTGTTGTCAGGCTGGTTCTATTTTGGCAATGCTGGGTGGTGACCTAAATGTAGATGTGCTGGTACAATATTTTTTCTTGAGTGATTTCTTCCCTACTACTGCATTTATTGGTCCATCTCCTACTCTAGCAAGGAAGCCCTTTAAGAACATAAGAATGAGAGATTCCAAGAGACCATAAGGCTTACACAAGACAGTTATGGTCTCTTGTAGTCTATAACCACTGTATTCATATTTCTCTTAAAACTCTCTAATCATTCATTTAAGTTTATCCAAAAACCTACCCAAGTTATGTGTTTTTGTATAGATCTTTTGTAAGGTACTGGGGGTCATATTACCGTAGATGTCTGAACAGAATACCTCCACCTAGAGATGTGGCCCTGATGAGCTGATCCCAAACAGATTCAGAAACTCGAACTCTATTACTATCCCATTTCATTCTAATCTAGATTATCACTCTTCCACTTCCTTCCAGAGAAAAAAAAAGAGAAGGAAGTAAATGCCTTGCTGGATTAAAAAGTGTAACAAGAAATAGACATTTGGGAATGGATGCTAAGAGGAGATTGTATGAAGGGGTGATTGTGCTGACAGTGCTGTATAGGGTAGAAACATGGAACATAAGAGAGGACGAGTTTAAATGTGTTTGAGATTAAATGCATAAGATGTATGATAGGGGTTACTAGGCTGGATATAAAGAGAAATGAGGAGGTGAGGAGAGTGGGGGTGGAAAAGGAGTTGGGAGATAGAGTTGATGAAAGAGTATTGGGATAGTTTGGATACATGGAAAGAATGAGAGAAGAAACATTAGTAAAATAAATGTGGAAGGCAAAGGTGGATGGAGTGAACAGGAGGGGGCAACCAAGGATGAGATGGATGGATGGGGTAAAAGGGGCATTGGGAAAGAGAGGGATGTCTGTTGAGGAAAGAAAGGGAGAGGACAGAAGATAGGGGTGACTGGAGAATGGCTGTGTATGGAAGATGCTGTGATGCATGGAAGGGAGTGGGTGGGGGATGGGGGAGTTAGTATGTGTGAATATTCTGATGCAACTCGAAGGGAATTCTCCCTGTCTTCTCTTTTTTCTGCATGAGTGGATTGAGTTGGATGTTGCTGATTAAATGAAGCAGCCTTGCTGTATCTTGCCACATTGCTTCTGACCCAGGGCAGTGGGCAAGATGCAGGGATGACCAGTCATTCAGTAGGAGCCAAGAAAAGAGGGAGGGATGGGTGGTGAATGGGATTGGAGGGGATGGGGATGAAATGGGGGGATGTGGATTTATGCCTTTTGACTTTGTGAAGTGAGTTGTGATTTGTTTTAATTACTTATCAATTCAGTTTTAGGGTAACAACTTAAAAAAAATCTGGAT
This sequence comes from Oratosquilla oratoria, assembly GCF_046742065.1. Classification (NCBI taxonomy): domain Eukaryota; kingdom Metazoa; phylum Arthropoda; class Malacostraca; order Stomatopoda; family Squillidae; genus Oratosquilla; species Oratosquilla oratoria. The sequence continues at coordinate 1,451,997 of NC_134806.1, read as the reverse complement.
TTTTAAAGATCCAAACAAAGTCTTTGAACTTGTACAGTAACAATTTTAAGTGGATCAGTCTCGTAAGTGTGGTTAATATGATGCATGGGAAGGTGTTGATGGAGAGGATGGGGAGAGGAACTGAGGGAGAAACTGGAGAATAGCAGTATGGGTTTATGAAAGGAAGAGGATGCACAGACCAAGTGCAGTAAACCCTCAATATAACAGACGATATGGGGACAGGGGTCTGCCGTTACATTCAAAAGATCCGTTATATCTGATGGAAATACCGGACAGATCCGTTATATCTGATGGAAATACCGGACAGATCCGTTATATCCGATGGAAATACCGGACAGATCCGTTATATCCGATGGAAATACCGGACAGATCCGTTATATCCGATGGAAATACCGGACAGATCCATTATATCCCAAAGTTTGTCCAGTATTAGAAATTAATAGGATTAGAAATTACAGTACAGTAAACCCTCAATATAACAAACGATATGGGGACAGAGGTCTGCCGTTATATCTGAAAGATCCATTATATCCGATGGAAATACCGGACAGATCCGTTATATCTCAAAGTTTGTCCGGTATTAGAAATTACAGTAAACCCTTGATATAATGGATGATATGGAGACAGGGGTCTGTCGTTATATCCGAAGATCTGTTATAATCAAGTATCCCTCACTATAACGGATTTTCATCCGTTATAGCGAGGGTATGTCCTGTCAGATTTGTTGTCCATTATATCCAGAATATCGAGATCCATTATACCAAGGGTTTACTGTATGTGCAGCAAGAAAGATTTGCAAAAAGTTTTTCGTCATGATAAGGATGCCTTCTAGGTTTTCATGGATTTGGAGAAGGCATATGGCAGGGTTGATAAACAAGTGTTGTGGAGTTGTGTGAGGGAGAGGGTGAAGCTGTGCCGTGTTTGATCAATGATATATGGATTAAGTGGTATAGGAAGTAAACACAAGAATACTGAGTAAGGATTCAGAGTTGGTGGGTGAGATTTGAGGAAGGTGGGCCAATTGTTGTTTGCTGAACTTGTGGCCAAACCTGAAGATAGGTTGAAACAGCTGATGGTGGAGTTTGAAAGGTTGTGTGAGAGGAGAAAGGTAAAAGGAAATGTAAGCAAAAGTAAGGTGATGAGATGTACAAGAAGTGATGATGGCAAATTAGAAAGAAAGAAAGAAAAAAAAAGAAAAAAAAAAAAAAAAAAAAAAAAAAAAAAGTGAGAGAGAAGCTGGAGGCAGTGAAATTACCTCTTCAATACAAATCAAATTCTTGTGCGCAGCATTGGATACCTGATGTATGATGATTGATACATTATAATACTTGCATTATAAAGCATAAAGTCACTGATGTATTACTCATTCTCTTTCACCGAGTAATAATAAACATTGAAAATGTAATCAAGCCAGTTTGCAGAATTTAGGGGTCACTCAGTTACAACTACAAAATAAATATAATCAAGAAGTAGACACTGGCATCCTCATCTACCCCCTCACGCCTCATGATGCCTACATAGGCGCCATCACATGGAAGAGTTTAAGTACAGATTGACCTCTCATTAACGGACTAAAAGGAGGGTAATGGTGTCCGTTGATGTGAATAATCCGTTGATTTGGATTGGTTTTTGGGTGGCATAGTGATTGCACAGCACTAAACAACAGCACCAAAAACACAGCAAACACAGCAAAAACACCGCAAACACAGCTAATTAACGTCCATTAATGAGAGGTCAATCTGTACTTAAGGTCACATGAGGCAGTGGATCGGGTAGTAGAGGTGGAGGTAATCTATAGAGTGGAATGAAAATGAAATGTCATGAGAGGCAAGCCTCTGAGGATGAACATAGCGGAGGGTTGTACGATGGAGTTGGTGTCTAGGGCAGTGTACGGAAAAGAGACTTGGAATCTGAGGGAGACAGAGAGGAAGAACCTAAACAATGTGTTTGAGATTAAATGTTTAAAAGTATGGGAGGTGTTACAAGGACAGAATGAGAAATGTGGTGAGGCAGAGAGCAGGAATGGGAAGATAGGTGGATGAAAAAGTGGATGAAAAAGTGCTGGTGTAGTTTGGGTATATGGAAAGACTGAGAATGAGGTGGATGGGTGAGTAAATGGGGTATTGGTGGCAAGAGGAATATCTGTTGAGCAAGAGAGTGCAGCAAAAGAAAGGAGTAGAAAGTGGTTATAAATGGACAAATAATCCACATAGCCCAAAGGGATTATCTTGTCTATTCCATTTTTTTTTTTTTTTACTTACTTATCTATTCATCTATTTTTTTGAGTGGATGACTGGGAGTAGAGGTTGCCATATAGTGAAGCAGTCAGGGCTAATCCGCTCTGGCTGCTGGGTCCTGCTGTGAAGGTGCTGTGTCTCACTGCACTGCCTTTGACCTGAGTGATGTGGTAGAGCCCTGGGATGATCTGTCATCCATGAGATGCTAAGATAGGAAAGGCAATGAATTGGATTTGGATGGGTGCGGGTTAGGCGTTGAGTAGGTCTATGGTTTGACATAGCAACCCCCCTTGTAAGAGGAAGGACGTCTTGTGGAATGTGCGTTTTATCTTAGCATGTTGGGAGTGCAGGGTCCCTTGCTCCAATGTGTAGGTTAATGCAGTGCAGGAAGACATAGTTCACCTGCCATTCATAAACAGCATTTCACACAATATATAATAAAAAGTAGACATTGTGTGGCCTGGCATTGTTTTGATCAAAAGGCAATTTTACAATCCAATGGCTTATATAAATCATTACCAGTATATAATGTGAGTTGGGGGCTTTTACACATATAAACAGTATAGGGTTTCTACAAAAAAGTAACCATCACATTGGAAGTTGTGTGTCCAAATAAAAGGGTATTAAAAGAAATTAATAAATTAAAGACCTTGTTTAAAAGCTCATTTAAAGAAAGAAAAAAAAAATAAAATAAAATGTATCTACAAATATAAATGTGTCACCAGAGGAATGGATGAAATAAGAGAGAAAACTGAAGTAAAATAAAAATACGATAAAAAAACAAATGTAGTTTACAAATATGGCAGTCTCCAATCTCTCTCAAAACATTAGGTATGTTAAGCTACACAATTACACATCAGCATATCAAAGTATTTCTGATATCCAGAAGACTTTCAAAGTCCATTAATAAAAAATTAACTTTCCTTATCAAAAGGTAGAATTTACAAAACTAGAAAATGGCATAAAAAAAGATGCACATACAACGTGCAAATGTACTAGTATGGACACTACAAAGCATTATAAAAACCAAGCAATAGCTATATACAAAATAAAGGTGTAATGTGTATGTACACACATTTTCCCACCCCATAATTCACACTATTTTACAAATAACACTAATAAAAGTAGTTTCTGTTTACAGTGAGAATAACTTTAGACCTAATATAATGGGTTATGAATCCAGTTCTTCGTCTGAAATAATTTCATCTTGGGTAGTTTCACCTTTATCAGACTTCTTGTGTATAAACTGAAAAAATAAATAAATAATAATAATTTTTAAGATAAAAACAATCAATACAATCTGAATCTGAATAAATGTTCAAAACATGAAGCATAAAAAAAACAAAAAAACACACACACACACACACACAAGGAGGTCAGTACTCCAGCACCAAGTTCTACAACTTCACCTCTTGGTTGATATCAATTTCAACCCAGGTCCTTGACCATAACAATGGACATGCCTCTTTCACTCCAGCAACATAAAACATAAGAAGGAAACCCTTCATGATCGACCCTCAACTCACTTCCACTTAAAGATAACCAGAGAATTTTGAGGAGGAGGAGGAAGCAGAAGAGAAGGAAGAGGAGGACGAGAAGAAGGAAGAGGTGGAAGAGAAAGAGATGGAAGTGAAGGAAAAAGGGGAGGAAGACGAGAAGGAAGAGGAGGAGAATGCTTTGTGTAAGAGACTGAATACAGAAGAAGAAGAAGAAGAAGACAAAGCTACAGTTTACTTACATCTTGAAAGACATTGGAGTACACAGTGTGCAAGAACAGCTCCAGCAGATTCTCCAAGACAACCTTTACACCCTTTTTGCACATAATGCGAACCTAGAATCAAAGTAATGGGTATTCAATTAGAATACAAGAAAATGATCATGAATATTCCCGTCTTCTCCTTCTATGCATGGGGTGACGGAGAAGGGGGGTCGCCGATTTAATGAAGCTGCCTTGCTGTGGATGTGCTGTGTCTTGCGACACTGCTTCTGACCCAGGGCAGTGGACAGGGTGCAGGGATGACCCGTCATCCAGGAGGTGCTAAGATAAGAGGGAGGGTGGAGGGGTGTGGAGTGTATTCAGGGATGGAATGGGTGGGAATGATTTTATGCCTTTTCCTTTTTGGCTACCTCCCTTGTAAGGGGGAAAAAAGCCTTGGTATATGTATGTATTATTATTATTATTATTATTATTATTATTATTATAAAAAAAAAAAAAAAAAATATATATATTATTCTTTTAAATACAAGGGAGGTAGCCAACTCAAAGACACGTACCTACTCCCACCCATTCCACTCCCCTCCACCACCCTTTCCTCCACTCTCATCTTAGCTCCTCATGGATCACAGGTCATCCATTATCCTGTCCTGGGTCAGAAGCAATTCAAAATACAGGGAGTCCTTGATTTACACGATAGATACGTTCCAAAAGGGACTGTGCAAAGTAAATTTCGTGCAATGTAAGGATGATTACCTCTAGTACAGGAATAAACTGTACATACACTATGTTAAACGATGGGAGCTGCTGGAAATAAAACAAACAATTACTCGTACTGAGTAAACATGATTCTCTTCATGCTCATGTTCTGTAGTTTTTAATGTTTTTATTAATACAATCTTGTTATTTTAAGGAATCTGTGTAATAAGAGGGGGAAAACCCTATTTTTGACACCGTGCTATTTTGAATTTGTGCAATCTAAAGTAGTGCAAATCAAGGACTTCCTGTATACACCTCAACAAACCTTTGCTATCATCATACAGAATAACTGTGCTGGTGCAGACAGAGGAATAACCTAGTAACTGAGTCACTAAATGCGTGTGGACGTGGTACGGACGAGAGTAAATGGGAAGAGACTGTTAGTATGTTCATGGAAGGATGGATGTGTTAGCATTGAGTGAAATGACACTGAAAGGAGAAGGTGAGTCTGAGTTTGGGAGTGTAAAGGAGGGAAGGAATGGCATTGTTGGTAAGGCATGAAGGAAACTCACAAACATACATATACCAAAGGCTTTTTCCCCCTGACAAGGGAGGTAGCCAAAAAACAAAGGCATAAAATCCACTGAAAATGGTTTGTGAAAATGTAAGACATATATATGAAGTTGACAGAAAGATATCTTGAGCCCAGCCCAAGGACCAAGTGCCAACCCCTTGGGGTTGCACCCCCTGATGGAAGCAAGGAGGTTGACAATTTTGAAAATGGGCAGCTCCCTTGTCCTTGCATGACCACCACATACAGGGACCCAACAATAGTTCCTACGAACTTAGAATCATTCATGAAACTAAAATATTTACATACATACATATACCAAGTCTTTTTCCCCCTTACAAGGGGGGTAGCCAAAAAGGAAAAGGCATAAAATCACTCCCACCCATTCCATCCCTGAATACACTCCACACCCCTCCACCCTCCCTCTTATCTTAGCACCTCCTGGATGATGGGTCATCCCTGCATCCTGTCCACTGCCCTGGGTTAGAAGCAGTGTCGCAAGACACAGCGCATCCACAGCAAGGCTGCTTCACACATACTACCTCACCCCCCAACCCATTCCACCTCATGCATCACAACATCATCCATATACAACCATTCTCCATTCACCCATCCTCTGTCCTCTCCCGTCCTTCCTCAACAGACATTCTCCTCTTCCCCAAAGCCCCCTTCACCCCATCCATCCACCTCCTCCTAGAACGTCCCCTCATGTTCACTCCCTCCACATCTTCCTTCTATACCTCTTTTACTAGTCTTTCTTCACTCATTCTTTCCATGTGTCCAAACCATCCTAACACTCTTTCATCAACCCTATCTCCCAACTCCCTTTCCACCCCTGTTCTCCTCCTCACCTCCTCATTTCTCACTCTATCTAGCCTAGTAACCCCCATCATACTTCTCAGACACCTCATCTCAAACACATTCAAACTCCTTCTCTCTTATGTTCCATGTTTCTGCTCCATACAGTGCTGTTGGCACAATCACTCCTTCATACAGTCTCCTCTTCGCATCCATTCCCAAATGTCTATTCCTCATTACACTCTTCAATCCACCAAGGCATTTACTCGCTTCTCTCAATCTACATTCTACCTCCACCTTCACTCCACCTTTTCCTGCCACATTTGCACCCAAGTATCTAAAACTATCCACTTCCTCCAGTCGCTCTCCCTTAATGCTCACTTCCAGACTACTGCCACTTTCACCCCTTGTACATCTCATCACCTTACTTTTACCCACATTTATCTTTAGCTTTCTTCTATCACATACTCTCCCAAACTCTGTCACCAACTTCCTCAATCACTCCTCCGATCCTGCCACAAGCGCAGTGTCGTCCGCAAACAACAGCTGGCTCACCTCCCACTTTTTTCCATTTTCTTTAACCATCTCCAAACCCTGACCCACTACCCTTGCATTTACCTCTGGCACTACCCCATCCAGGAAAAGGTGGAGTAAAGGTGGAGGTAGAATGTAGATTGAGAGAAGCGCGTAAATGCCTTGGTGGATTAAAAAGTGTATTGAGGAATAGAAATTTGGGAATAGATGCTAAGAGGAGACTGTATGAAGGAGTGATTGTGCAAAAAGCACTGTATGGGGCAGAAACAAGGAACATAAGAGAGGAAGAGAGAAGGAGCTTGAATGTGTTTGAGATGAAGTGTCTGAGAAGTATGATGGGGGTTACTAGGCTAGATAGAGTGAGAAATGAGAAGGTAAGGAGGAGAACAGGGGAGGAAAGGGAGTTGGGAGATAGGGTTGATGAAAGAGTATTAGGATGGTTTGGACACATGGAAAGAATGAGAGAAGAAGGACTAGTAAAGGAGGTATGGAAGGCAGATGTGGAGGGAGTGAACATGAGGGGACATCCTAGGATGAGATGGATGGATGGGGTGAGGGGGGCTTTGGGGAAGAGGGGAATGTCTGTTGAGGAAGGACGGGAGAGGACAGAAGACAGGGGTGAATGGAGAATGGTTGTATATGGAAGATGTTGTGATGCATGAGGTGGAATGGACGGGGGGATGGGGGGTGAGGTAGTGTGTGTGAGCAAAATTTTGACGCAGCCCGAAGGGATTTCTTCCCGTCCTCTCTTTTATATGGGGGGACGGAGGGGGAGGTCGCCGATTTAATGAAGCGGCCTTGCTGTGGATGTGCTGTGTCTTGCGACACTGCTTCTGACCCAGGGCAGTGGACAGGGTGCAGGGATGACCCGTCATCTAGGACAGTGGTTCTCAAACTTTACCATGCCAAGGACCCCCCCAGATATTTAAGTCCCATCCGAGGACCCCCAGCCAATCAAAAGTTATTATTACCATACCAAGATACCCATTACATGATTATAATGCAGTAAATTTACTATTTGCATATTCCTACACAAAGAAAGTATAAAAATAAGCATTTAAAATATTTTCAAAATTTTGTCGATTTTCGGTTTAAAAACATTTCCATCTTCAGTTCACACTTTCTGTAAGCATAGAATAAAGCTTGAATGAATATAAATATTAATTAGAAAGAAACAAATGAAATATTATGACATATAAAAATGTAATAGAGAAGTGCTGGCTGATTGCACAACAAAATATCGATATCACAGACACTATAATGACAGAATCAGTTTTGTATATTTTTATAATTATATAGTTTTTTCTGGATTTTTTTTTTTTTTCATTGTGTCGCGGACCCCCTAGGACCTTCTCAGGGACCCCCAGTTTGAGAACCACTGATCTAGGAGGTGCTAAGATGGAAGGGAGGGTGGAGGGGTGTGGAGTGTTTTCAGGGATGGAATGGGTGGGAATGATTTTATGCCTTTTCTTTTTTGGCTACTTCCCTAGTAAGGGGGAAAAAGCCTTGGTATATGTATGTATGTATGTACTACCCCATCCATGTATAAGTTGAACAGCCAGGGCGACATAACACATCCTTGACTAAGTCCCACCTTTACCTCAAACAACTCACTCTCTCCATTTCTAATCCTGACACAAGCTCTACTACTCTCATGAAAACTCTCGACAGCTCCCAGAAGCTTTCCTCCTATCCCATAAATCTGCATAACCTCCCACAGTGCCTTTCTGTCTACCCTATCGTAAGCCTTTTCCAGATCCATAAAAGCCCAAAAAACATCCTTCCCTTTTCCTATAGCTTTCTCACATATCTGTCTTACCACAAAGATCTGATCTACACAACCTCTACCTGTCCTGAATCCACACTGTTCCTCACCAATTACTCCCTCTGTTCCTCTCCTAATATTGAATTAGAAACTTGCCAGAATCACGGGCAGTGAGAGAAAGCTACACAGTAATTCACAAGTACCACTGTGAGGCAACAGGTCTCCTTTGAGAGAGAAACCTGACAATAAGTTGATTGAGTGAACAACGTAAGGTTACAAATGAAACAGGGGCCAAGGGCACTGGATGCACCACTCAAATATTCTTATTCCCTTACCTTTCCATCTAGTGAAAATCCTAAACAGGAGTTCTTGAAGCGAATGAGAGAAAACAGCTTCTGGGGTATCAGTGTTATCTCCTCCACTGCACCCAATATACAGCAATTGAAGGTCTGCATCTCTTGAAAGGTCACTGCATCCGGATCATTCACAAAACTGAGGAAAGAAATGATTAACACATAAATACAAACATAACTATGTACCATCAAACCAATTAGTAAATTTATATACACAGAAATTTCATTTAAGAAATGTTAATGTAATAGTACTGGGAGACCTTAATGCTAGGGTAGGAAATGGTCCAATCGATGGAGTGGTTGGGAAGTGTGGAGTTCCAGGAAAGAATCGTAGTGGAGAGTTGATGGTGGAAATGTGTCTAGAAAGAGAGTTGATGATAGCAAATACAGTGTTTCGGAAGAAAGTCAAGCATAAGTACACATGGGAGAGGGTGGTGGAGGGAAGGGTGGTAGATAGAGCGCTAATGGATTATGTAGTGGTAAATAGGATTATGATAGGAAGAGTTAAGGATGTACATGTGCTAAGGGGAGAGGGTGGGGGAATATCAGATCATTTTTTGGTGGAAGGTAAGCTGAGAGTGGAGGATAGATGGAGAAAGAGGAAAGGGACAAAAGGTAGGGAGGTTCTTAGAGTGAACTCCTTGAATGAAAAGGAAAAGGAGAAGGAGTACGAAAAGAAGCTGAAGGAGGAGTGGGAGGGAGTAAAGGATGGAGCAGAGATGGGTGTGGAGGAGGAATGGGGATGGTTCAAGGAGGGAGTCTTAAAGTGTGCAAGGATGGTGTGTGGAACAAGAAGGACAGGGGGAAATAGAAGAAAGGGTAGTGAATGGTGGGATGAGGAAACAAAGAAGGTTGTAGAAGAGAAGAAGCGAGCATTCACAGATTGGTTACAAAAGAGGACAGGGGAGTCATATGAGACGTACAAAGAAAAGAAAAGAGAAGTAAAGCAAAAGGTAAAGGAGGCAAAGAGGAGAGCAGATGTGAAATGGGGTAGGAGTATGACAGAAAATTTTGAAAGTAATAAAAAGATGTTTTGGAAAGAAATTAAGAGAGGAAGAGGAGGCGAATCAAGTAGGGAAGAAAAGGTAAAAGGTACAGATGGAGAGATGATAATGGAAGAGATGGCAGTAAGGGGAAGATGGGCAGAATACTTTAGGGAGTTGCTAAATGTGAAGGAGGATAGGGAAGGAAAGATAGCTGCAGTGGGAAATGCGAAGAAAATGAGAGTGATGAGTGAGGAGAATGGAGGAGAAATAAGGAAGGATGAGGTGAAGGCAGTTGTAAAGATGATGAAAGCAGGTAAGGCACCTGGTCTGGATGGATGCCATGCAGAATGTCTGAAAAAGGGAGGTTCAGTGATGGTGGACTGGTTGGTGAGGTTATTTAATGTTTGCTGGAGAGAGGGTAGAGTACCGGAGGACTGGAGAAGTGCCTGTATAGTTCCTCTTTACAAGGGAAAAGGGGACAAGTGTGAATGTAGTAGTTTCAGAGGGATTAGCCTGTTAAGTGTAGTAGGGAAGGCTTATGGGAGGATCTTAATTGAGAGGATTAGGAGAGGAACAGAAGGAGTAATTGGTGAGGAACAGTGTGGATTTAGGACAGGTAGAGGTTGTGTAGATCAGATCTTTGTGGTAAGACAGATATGTGAGAAAGCTATAGGAAAGGGGAAGGTTGTTTTTTGGGCTTTTTTGGATCTGGAAAAGGCTTATGATAGGGTAGACAGAAAGGCACTGTGGGAGGTTATGCAGATTTATGGGATAGGAGGAAAGCTTTTGGGAGCTGTCAAGAGTTTTTATGAGAGTAGTAGAGCTTGTGTCAGGATTAGAAATGGAGAGAGTGAGTGGTTTGAAGTAAAGGTGGGACTTAGTCAAGGATGCGTTATGTCGCCCTGGCTGTTCAACTTATACATGGATGGGGTGGTGCGAGAGGTGAATGCTAGGGTAGTGGGTCAGGGATTGGAGATGGTTAAAGAAAATGGAGAAAAGTGGGAGGTGAGCCAGCTGTTGTTTGCGGACGACACTGCGCTTGTGGCAGGGTCAGAGGAGGGATTGAGGAAGCTGGTGGCAGAGATTGGGAGAGTATGTGATAGAAGAAAGCTAAAGATAAATGTAGGTAAAAGTAAGGTGATGAGATGTACAAGGGGTGAAAGTGGCAGTAGACTGGAAGTGAACATTAAGGGAGAGCGACTGGAGGAAGTGGATAGTTTTAGATACTTGGGTGCAAGTGTAGCAGGAAAAGGTGGAGTGAAGGTGGAGGTAGAATGTAGATTGAGAGAAGCGAGTAAATGCCTTGGTGGATTAAAGAGTGTAATGAGGAATAGACATTTGGGAATGGATGCGAAGAGGAGACTGTATGAAGGAGTGATTGTGCCAAAAGCACTGTATGGGGCAGAAACGTGGAACATAAGAGAAGAAGAGAGAAGGAGTTTGAATGTGTTTGAGATGAGGTGTCTGAGAAGTATGGTGGGGGTTACTAGGCTGGATAGAGTGAGAAATGAGGAGGTGAGGAGGAGAACAGGGGTGAAAAAGGATTTGGGAGATAGGGTTGATGAAAGAATATTAGGATGGTTTGGACACATGGAAAGAATGAGTGAAGAAAGACTAGTAAAAGAGGTATGGAAGGCAGATGTGGAGGGAGTGAACATGAGGGGACGTCCTAGGATGAGGTGGATGGATGGGGTGAAGGGGGCTTTGGGGAAGAGGGGAATGTCTGTTGAGGAAGGAAGGGAGAGGACGGAAGACAGAGGTGAGTGGAGAATGGTTGTATATGGATGATGTTGTGATTGCATGAGGAGGAATGGGCAGGGGGGTGGGGGGTGGGGTAGTATGTGTGAGTAAATTTTGACGCAGCCCGAAGGGATTTCTCCCCGTCCTCTCCTTATATGCAAGGGGGGACGGAGAGGGGGGGGGTCGCCGATTAAATGAAGCGGCCTTGCTGTGGATGTGCTGTGTCTTGCGACACTGCTTCTGACCCAGGGCGGTGGGCAGGGTGCAGGGATGACCCGTCATCCAGGAGGTGCTCATATGAGAGGGAGGGTGGGAGGGGTGTGGAGTGTAGGTAGGGATGAAATGGGTGGGAGTGTTTTTATGCCTTTCCCTTTTTGGCTACCTCCCTTGTAAGGGGGAAAAAGCCTTGGTATATGTATGTATGTACTCTACTTGATATGTACATATGTATACCAAATGGCTTTTTCCCCCTTAATAAAGGGGTGGCCAAGTCAGAGCATATATCTATCCTTCAAACACTACACACCTACCCAATACCATTATCTTAACAACTGCCTTCACCTCATCCTTCCTTAATTTTCCTCCATTTTCCTCACTCATCACTGTTATTTTCTTAGCACTATCCATTGCCTACATTATCCCCAATGATAATTCTCTCCATTCCACCATGCACTTTCCTATCTCATCACTTACCAATAGTACAATCCCCTGCTTCTCTTATCCCCTCATCACTCCTGACACCCTACCCATCACGCTCCATACTCCAACTCACCCTTTCCTTTCAGTTTTGTTTCACTCAATGCTAACACATCCATCATTCTTCTCACAAGCATACTACCAATCTCTTCCCTTTTACTTTTATCTATACCATATATATGCACACTGGTTGGCATCTTCATCCCAGACCTTGATTCTTTGAGAAAAAGAGTAAGATATCATAAGTCTTCCTGATTTCATCTCATTTTGTCACCTATGACATACATGAGAACATGGTAGTGGGACCCACCCACCCCCAAACCAAACCACAGGGGAATCAGACACAAAGGAGTGTCACAAAAAAATTTAAAGAATAGATTTAAGGGGATAATATAAAAGAGGGACAGCAGTACATAAGAACATAAGAAATAAAGGAGACTGCAAAAGACCATAAGGCCTACACTAGGCAGCTCCGTATCCATCACCACCTGTCATCCCTCTTTCTCACAACAGCATCTCATTATCCACATACATTAAATTTAAGAAAATAAGTATATTTATGAGCTGAAAGGAGAAGTTTAAATGTGTTCGAGATGAAGTGTCTGAGAAGTATGGTAATGATTCCAAGGTTGGATTGGATAGAGTGAGGAGGTGAGGAGGAGAGCATGGGGTGGAATGGGAGTTGACAGATAGGGCAGATGAAAGATTATTGGGGTGGTTTGGACAAACAGACATATGAGTGAAGAAAAATAAGAAAGAGGTGTGGAAAGCAGAGGTGGATGTAGTGAACTTGAGGGGGCAACTGAGGATGAGATAGATGGATGGGTTGAAAGGGGCTTGGAGCAAGAGGTGAATGGCTATTAAGCAAGGAAGGGGATACAGGTGAGTAAAGGATAGTTGTGTTTGGATGATATTTTGACAGCCTGAAGGGATTTTTCCCAGTCTTATCTATTTTCTGCATGAGGGAACAGAAGTGTGGGTGGGTGGGGGGGGTTGTCACTGTGTAAATGAAGCAGCCCTGCTGTGGATATGCTGCGTCTTGCTGCATTGCTTCTGAACATAAGAACATAACATAAGAATGAAGGAGACTGCAAGAGACCATAAGGCCTACACTAGGCAGCTCCGTATCCATCACCACCTGTCATCCCCACCCATACAACTGTTTAATCGTTTCTTAAAACAACTGATAGTTTCAGCGCACTGGGTGGGAGACAGAGATAACCTTTCATCCAAGAGGAGCTAAGATGAGAGGGAAACAAAGATGGTGAGTGGGAATAGGTTCATGCCTCTGGCTTGGCTACCTCCCTTATAAGGGGGATGAGGACCCAAGTATATAGATAGACGAGCAAGCTTAGGTACATACATATACCAAAGGCTTTTTTCCCCTTTATATGGGAAGTAGCCAAAAACATACATACATACATATACCAAAGGCTTTCTCCCCCTTACACAGGGGTTAGCCAAAAAGAAAAAGGCATAGAAACCACTCCCACCCATTCCATTCCCTACATATTCCACTCACCTCCACCCTCCTCCCTCCCTCTTATCTTGGCACCTCCTGGATGACGGGTCATCCCTGCATGATGTCCACTGCCCTGGGTCAGAAGCAGTGTCGCAAGACACAGACAAAGGCATAAAAACCACTCCCACCCACTCCATTCCTATCATACTCCACTCCCCTCTACCCTCTTCCCTCCCTCTTATCTTGGGACCTCCTGGATGACGGGTCATTCCTGAATCTCACCCACTGCCCTGGTTGGGTACAATTGGATAATAAGAGATATCTAATACATACAGTTTCCACGCAGACGAGACATCCGAGGGCAGAAAACTTATATTGATAATGGGTTTCTTGCGGTGATTAGGTGCAGGCAAGTTTTTAAGCCCCTTGAACGGCTCAACACAATACACCATCTGCACGGAAGTTGCTGTGAAACAATCAAAGATAAAGTTGGGTCATTAACTGTTTTTGACACATATGACCATGACATGCAAGTGCCTGCTGGTTCTTTAAATCATAATTTTGTCTGTGACAGAGACAAAGGCTGCAATATACTTATGATATAACACACCTGATAACCAAAGCAACATAGTACATATTGTTTTCTTGCATACATATATATATATATACCAAAGGCTTCCCCCCCCCCCCTTACAAGGGAGGTAGCCAAAAAACAAAGGCACAAAAACCACTCCCACCCATTCAATCCCCAACACTCCACTCCACTTTCTTGCAAAGGTGGCAAAATATGAAACTAAGAAAACATTAACAAATAAAGTGCCAAATATAAATACATACATACATATACCAAAGGCTTTTTTTTGCCCTTACACAGGAGGCAGCTAAAAAACAAAGGTATAAAAACCACTCCCACCCGTTCCATCCCCTACATACTCCACTCCCCTCCCTCTTATCTTGGCACCTCCTGGATGACAGGTCATCCCTGCATCTTGTGAAAAGTCAAATATAACAAATAAACTAACAAAAAGTCAAACAAGCAATTCTCTTACTTGTATCATCCTCGTTGCTATGTTCTTTCAATCCACAATTCTGTCCACTTGAGATGCCAACCATCCACATTCCCATCATGTGACTGAAGCCCCGATGAGTAATGTAGCAACCAAAAGATCTCTGCAACCAGTTCACCACCACATGATGATAACCTTCTCGACCTGCAAGGGGGATCTCGTTAATATTCGCAGGACATACATTCATTTATGTACAAAAGGCCCTTTCCCTCTTATAGGGAGGGTAGCCATGTCTAAGCATACATATATAAAGTGGGTTCAAAATACACCACCATAAAAGCATACACACACACATAGTGTTATAGCCCAAGTTCAAACAATACATGAATACAAATCTAAATATACATATACCAAAGGGTTTTTCCCCCTACACAGGGGGGGTAGCCAAAAAGAAAAAGGCATAGAAACCACTCCCACCCATTCCATTTCCTATATATTCCACTCCCCTCCACCCTCCCTCCCTCTTATCTTGGCACCTCCTGGATGACGGGTTATCCCTAAAAATCTAAATATGGGGTATTGGCTGCATTTTATTGTGGCAAAGTAGCATGCAGTTGATACTTTAGGGTCTATATGAGGTGCCCCTATAGACCAGAGCCACACATCATTTTGTCTATGATAGAGGAAAACTCTGTTCATAGAGAAATGATGACACTTTTATACTACGACTGTCCCTCCGTAATCCTGTCCCCCAACCCCTTGTTGCTGTCCTGTACCATTTCTCTGAGTATTCATTTTCTGTTTTCGCCGACCCTATGGTGGGGGAATAGAATGCTACCACCAAGTCTTTCCACTTGAGTCATAATAGGCGACAAAAAATGGGACGGGGATGGGATTAGGAGTCCTACTACCTGTAGCCCCAAAAGGGGACATTCCTTAAAAGAAAAGAAAAGGCATAAGAGGGCCTGGGAGTTTTCTGACCAGTACCCTAAGGTTTGGGTCTTTTAATGTGTGTGGATGTAGTACAGATGAGAGTAAAAGGGAAGAGATAGGCAGTTTGTTTGTGAGAAGATGGATGTGCTGGCTTTGAGTGAAACTAAAATGAAAGGAAAGGGCAACTGTGAGTTTGGGAGTGTAGCTGGGAGGTACTCAGGAGTGAAGAGGGGACGAGGGAGAGAAGGGGTGGCTATACTAGTAAGTGAAGAGATAAGTAAGCGGGTAGTGGAGTGGAAGGAGGTTTCATCAAGGTTGATGTGGATGAAGGTGAAGCTGGGAAGGGAGATGTGGGTTTTTGTAAGTGTGTATGGACCTGGTAGTGAGAAGAGCGTAGAGAAAAGGGAGGCTTTTGGGTAGATATGAGTGCATAGAGGGATTAGGGAGAAATGTCAGTGTAGTTGTATTAGGAGACCTTAATGCTAGGGTAGGAAATGAGCCAATAGATGAAGTGATTGGGAAGTATGGAGTTCCAGGTAAAAATCGTAGTGGAGAAATGATGGTGGAGATGTGTCTTGAGAGTTGATGATAGCATATATAGTGTTTAAGAAGAAAGTCAAGCATAAGTACACATGGGAAAGGTGGCAGATAAGAGCATTAATGGACTATATTGTGGTGACCAGGAGTATGGTAGGAAGAGTTAAGGATGTACATACTCTAAGGGGAGTGGGGGAATATCAGATAATTTTCTGGTGGAAGGTAAAATGAGAGTGGAGAATAGGTGGAGAAAGAGGAAAAGGGCAGAAGATAGGGAGGTACTTAGAGTGAACTGCTTAAATGAGGAAAAAAAGGAGAGTGAGTTTAAGAAGAAACTGAAAGAGGAGTGGGAGGGAGTAAAGGATAGAGTAGAACTAGGAGAGGAGGAGGAATGGGGATGGTTCAAGGAGGGAGTCATAAGGTGTGCAAAGATTGTGTGTGGAACAAGGAGGGCAGGAGGAAAAAGAAGGAAGGGTAGTGAGTGGTGGGATGAGGAAGCAAAGAAATGTGTAGAGGAGAAGAAGCAGCCATTCATAGATTGGCTGCAAATTAGGACGAGGGAATCATATGAGAGGTACAAAGTAAAGAGAAGGGAAGCTAAGCATATAAAGGAAGCAAAGAGGAGAGTCAATGTGAAATGGGGTAAGAGTATGAGAGAAAATTTTGAAAGCAATAAAAAGATGTTTTGGAAGGAAATTAAAAGAGAAGGTGGCAAATCAACTAGAGAAGAAAAGGTAAAAGGTGCAGATGGAGAGATGATAATGGAAGAGAAGGCAGTGAGAGGAAGGTGGGCAGAGTATTTTAGGGAGTTGCTAAATGTGAAGGAGGATAGGGAGGGAAAGGTAGTTGCAGGGAAGCGCTAAGAAAATGAGAGTGATGAGTGAGGAAAATGGAGGAGAAATAGGGGAGGATGAAGTGAAAGCAGCTGTTAAGATGATGAGAGCAGGTAAGGCACCTGGTCTGGATGGATGCCATGCAGAATGTCTGAAAAAGGGAGGTACAGTGATGGTGGACTGGCTGGTGAGGTTGTTTAATGTTTGTTTGAGAGAGGGTAGAGTGCCGGAGGACTGCCTGTATAGTTCCACTTTACAAGGGAAAGGGGGACAAGTGTGAGTGTAGTAGTTTCAGAGGGATCAGCTTGTTGAGTGTAGTTGGGAAGGCTTATGGGAGGGTCTTGATTGAGAGGATTAGGAGAGGAACAGAGGGAGTAATTGGTGAGGAACAGTGTGGGTTTAGGACAGCTCGAAAACTGAAAGAAAATAACCCTGCACTGATGTGTCTGTAAGATGTATTTCTGATCATTTAGCCAAAGATTTACAATACCGTAGTTGCTGTGCTAAAGTTCTTCCCCTCCTAAGTGCAAAAAACATACGTGATCGCATAGCATTTTGCAAGAAATATAAGGACTGGTCCTTAGAAGACTGGGAACGAGTATTGTGGAGTGATGAGTCAACGTTTGTGGTGTCGTCGGGCTGCAGGTCGAAGCGTGTGAGGCACCCCAGGGGGTCTGACCCTAATGACCCTCGCTTTACAGCTAAAGTGGTGAAACATGCTGCAAGTGTTATGGTGTGGGGATGCTTTGCATTTGGTGGAGTTGGCAATTTAGTGTTTCTTGCACAAAATGAGAGTGTAAATCAGCACACTTATTTCGAGTTATTGTGTGATAACCTGCCTGAAAGTTTTGAAAAGTGCAATGCTAGTTGGTTTATGCAGGACGGAGCTCCTGCTCACACAGCTCGGTCTGTTACCCAATGGTTAGAAGACTGTGGTGTTGATTACTTCAAAAAATGGCCTGGAAATTCTCCAGACCTAAATCCCATTGAGCACGTATGGCATATAATTAAAAAACAGCTTCAAGATCGTGACGTCTCCACTGTAGCTAAGCTAAAAACAGAAATACAGGATATTTGGGATAATATTATTCCTCAACACGTACAAAACCTGGCAAGATGCATCCCAGCACGTTTGGAGAAGGTCATAAAGATTAAAGGAAAATCGCTTGGTAAATAAGGTATGTAATAAGCCATTTATAGGTCTTTAAATGATTATTTAAATGTCACAAGTGTTTACATTTGTGTCTCGTTAATTACGCGCCCAAACTTTTCGCGGCCACTGTAGGGGGAAAAAGCCTTTGGTATATGTATGTAAAAATCAAGAATATAGTTTATGTTGGAAATGTACCTCAATTTCAGGCTAAGTTGCTCCTTTCCTGTATGCTATAATTAGACAGGTAAACACACAAACACAGATACACATTAAAGATAATGTGGAATTAATCACAGTTAAAAGTCGAAAACAGCAGTATGAAAAGTAGAAGGTTTATAGCTGTTTATGTGCCACCAAAAACTAAGACCTGGACTGACAGTGAACACTCAAAATTACTAGAAGATACAAAGAATGAATTAACTGAGACACTGAAATATGGAGAAAATATAGTAATTATGGATGACTTTACTTACATACATACATATACCAAGGCTTTTTCCCCCTTCCAAGGGAGGTAGCCAAAAAGGGAAAGGCATAAAAACATTCCCACCCATTTCATCCCTAAATACACTCCACATTCCTCCCACCCACCCTCACATATGAGCACCACCAGGATGACGGGTCATCCCTGCACCCGCCCCACCCCCCGGGGTCCGAAGCAGTGTCGCAAGACACAGTACATCCACAGCAAGGCCGCTTCATTTAATCGGCGACCCCCACTCTCCGTCCCCCTTTGCATATAAGGCAAGGATGGGGAGAAATCCCTTCGGGCTGCGTCAAAATTTACTCACACATACTACCCCACCCAACACCCCCCCGCAAATTCCTCCTCATGCAGTCACAACATCATCCATATACAACCATTCTCCACTCACCTCTGTCTTCCGTCCTCTCCCTTCCTTCCTCAACAGACATTCCCCTCTTCCCCAAAGCCCCCTTCACCCCATCCATCCACCTCATCCTAGGACGTCCCCTCATGTTCACTCCCTCCACATCTGCCTTCCATACCTCTTTTACTAGTCTTTCCTCACTCATTCTTTCCATGTGTCCAAACCATCCTAATATTCTTAAAAGGAAATAAATTGGGAAGAATTGACAATGGGAGGTGGAGATGAACTCTGGGGAAATGTCCTACTGGATATGACCATAGATTACACACTGACGCAATGTGTTAAAGAAAATACTAGATTTAGACAAAACGAAAAACCATCGAGACTAGATTTTATACTCACCTCTGAACCAGAAATGGTGGAAGAAATAAATTATAAAACACCAATTGGGAAGAGTGACCACATACTAATAGAGATCGAACTTAAGGAACAAAATGTGGTAAGAAGGAACGAGAAACATAGAGAAGGAAGACTGATGTACAACAAAACTGATTTTGTAAAACTTAGAAAATTTGTCCAAAATGCCTGTTGGGAAAAATTTGCAAATGATGAAACAAAGATGGAAGAGAAATGGAACATTTTCAAAGAAATATATAAAGAGGAAACAGACAACTATGTGCCTAAGCGGAAACAGAAAAGGGAGTACCGTATATTTCCGTGTATAAGACGAGGTACAAAATTAGAGCAAATTTTTATGAATATATCTCATATCGGTAGTATAAGATGACTCCTAAATTACAAAAGCATCAGTGTATCAAACCTACTGTACAAAAAGAATTGTTTTGATTATGTCTATCAGCTGTTTTTTCCGCTTTTACTCTTTTCTTTCTCATTACTTAACTGTATCTTTATACCAGATAAATTACTTACTGTATCCTTATAAATTCAAAATAAATGAAATAACAAAGCAAATCATGTATCATGATTTTCTGAGAACACACGTCAACTAACAAAAATGATTTGTTTACATTCCTGGTTCGACGTAGCTCATTCCACCGCACACAACGGTTGGCACACAACAATCTTGCGTTTATCAGCTGCTTGCCCATATCAATCATGGAGCCACCAACTAAAAGGAGAAAATACGAGGCAAGTTTCAAATTAAAAGTTATAGAAGTAGCCAAGGATTCGAACAATTGTGCTGCGGCAAGAAAATTCGATGTAACTGAGAAGATGATGCGAGAATGGAGAAAGAAGGAGGATGATCTAAGAAAAATGCCCAAAAAGAAATGGGCAATGCGAAGTGGAAGTGTACGCAGTTTGTTGGTCTGGGATACGTTTAGGAGTCATACAACAGCGAATTCTAAAACACGGTTGGCACGAAGCAATACTGATATTGCTGTTATTCCAGGTGGCTTAACTTCTGTACTTCAGCCACTTGATGTAAGTTTAAACAAACCGTTTAAAGATAACGTTAGGTATCAATGGAACGAGTGGATGACGAATGGAGAGAAGTCATTTACAAAAGGTGGAGCTATGCGTAGTGCATCACTTGATGTTCTCTGCGAGTTTGTTATTAAAGCTTGGGAAAGTGTTAAGGTCGAAAGTATCGTAAAATCTTTTAAAAAATGTGGAATCTCTAATGCCATGGATGGCACTGAAGATGATTTATTGTATGAAAGTGATGACGAAGCCGAAGTCGACTCACCGGAACTGGACTGGGATCCCTACGATGATGGCATATTTGAGGAATCTTGTGATATGTTCGAACAACTTTTCGAAATAGAGAGTGATGATTGTGACAAGTTTGAAGGGTTTTATATAAAGAAATAAAGATTTATAATGTTTTAAGTTGTAAATGTAATGTAATTTTATTGAAAATAAAGGTTTTAGAAATACGTTTGATGTGTAATATTGATGATGATTAGAAATTAAGTTTTATAATTTTTAAATTTTCTATGTTTTAAATGCAACTACTGTAATATATTTTTTATTGATAAATAAACGTTTTATGTACTGTAATCCAAAATTGTTATTTTCAGTCTTAAAAATTACTGAAAAGTTAGCGAAAGAAAAAGGTTGCTATGAACGCAACCAGTGCTCGATGTTTACATTTTTTTCAGCTGTGTTAAATGTGTTTACATAGAGTAGTTAAAAGTACCGTAATTTCATTAATATAGAATTATTCCTCGAATTTATTAACAATTGCCATTTACTATAAAGATATGCCAATAATATATAAGGTAAATATGGTTTAATTACCTTTATTACCAGTTCTTATCATAATGTGAATCATTTCCTGTGTATCGGTGGTTATCGGCAGGCTAGCCTACCAAGTCATCTCATGTAGAATTCAAGGTCTGATTTTTATAATGGTAGTATAAGACGACCCCCCAATTTTAAGGGGTGAATTTTTGGATTTTAGGGTCGTCTTATACGTGGAAATATACGGTACATAAAGTGCTGGTATAATAAAAAATGTAGCAATGCTAAAGATAGAAGAGACGAAGCTTGGAAAAGATGGAAAAGAGACAATAAAAGAGACTAATTGGCAAACATACATTAAACTGAGAAATGAATACATAGACATACGAAGAGAGGAAAAAAGAAACTATGAAAAAGATATAATAGGAAAATACAAAGATCAACCTAAACTGTTCTACAGATATGTAAATGACAAACTAAAAGACAAACACGAAATAATAAAACTGCGTGAAGGAAATCAAGAATGCACAGAAGACGTAGAAATGGCCGAAGTAATGACCAGACACTTTGAGTCTGTTTTTACAATTGAAAGCTCACAATTGTGGGATGATAGTCACCAGGAAGAATCCCCTAAAATGGAAGAAATTATTGTGACACAGAAAGAAATAAGGGACCAAATAAAGAAACTCGATGTCAGAAAGTCACATGGGCCAGCCGGAATAGCGAACTGGATATTAACCCCTACCATACGGTGCCGCACACGTAGGCGTCATGAGGAGCAAGTGGATTCGCGACGCTGCCATATCGGCGTCTTGATTATATTTATTGTAGTCGCCTCTGTGCCCTTAATCCCATTCTCTGTGGTTTTCAAAATTCACGGGTGAACGAGAGAACGATCTATATAAGCGGTGACTATATTTTATGATGCGAGTATTATTACGACACATCGTACGGTTGGCATTAGCTGCTGCCCGCGAGATTTAAGTCCCGGAGTGAAGTGGTTAAAAGAATGCATAGATGAACTCACAGACAAAATACACAAGATAATTTACTTCTCACTCAAAGAAGGAAAAGTACCACAAGACTGGAAGAATGCTAATATTGTACCAATATATAAGGGAGGAAATAGAGAAAACCCAACAAATTATAGACCAGTATCCCTTACAAGCACAATCGCAAAAATGTGGAAGATCATGTACTACAAACTTAATATGCTTTTACTCAAGATTGCTAGACATAATACAAGAAAGAGATGGCTGGGCAGATTGTGCCTTCCTGGACCTACAAAAGGCTTTCGACAAAGTACCACACAAAAAACTACTAAGAAAAATTGAACCAATAGGTGGAAAACAAGGAAAATTATTGGAATGGATGGAAGACTTTTTGAAAGGAAGAAAAATGAGAGTGATACTTAGAGAAAAGAACTCAAAATGGGTAGACATGATAAGTGGAGTACCCCAAGGCTCTGTATTGGCTCCAATAATGTTTGCTATTTATATAAACGACATGGATGAAGGAATTAAATGCTACATAAACTTCTTTGCAGATGATGCAAAACTATTGAAGAGAGTGAGTAACGTAGAAGACTGTAAATCTTTTCAGGGAGATCTGAACAAAGTCTGGAATTGGAGTAAAATGAACAAAAAGAAATTTCAACATTGAAAAATGTAGTATAATGGATTTTGGAAAAAGCAGCAATAGAATATCCGGTAAATACAAAATTGGAACAAAAGAAGTTACAAAAGTAAATTCAGAAAGAGACCTTGAAGTGATCATTTCAAATGACATGACACCAGACAAATATGTAAACAAAATAGTTAGAGAAACCTACAACTTAATAAGATCAATAAAAGTGGCCTTTGACTACATGTTGACATATGAACAAAGATTGAACAAACTAAACTTATTAACTCTGGAGCAAAGAAGAGAAAGAGGTGATTTGATATCCATATATAGAATTATGAAAGGGATGGAAATCCTTGACAGGGATGATCTACTTAAATGGGACAGAAGAAATACAAGGGGACACAAGAAGAAACTTAAGAAGGACAGTTACAGAAGAGATCTGAAAAAGAATAGCTTTCCACATAGAGTGATAGATACATACATACATACATATACCAAGGCTTCTTTCCCCCTTACCAGGGGGGTAGCCAAAAAGGACAAGGCACAAAAACATTCCCACCCATTTCATCCCCGAAAACACTCCACACCCCTCCACCCTCCCTCCCATCTTAGCACCTCCCAGATGATAGATACATGGAATAAATTGAAAGAGAAAACAGCGATTGCTAAAACTATACACAACTTTAAGAAAGAACTGGATGCGGAAAGATACAACTGCAGGTCCCTACGAGCATAGCTCTTCTCCCACAAAATACAACTAGGTAAACACACACAAAGTTGGAACTGTACATGAATTTTGAGGCTAGATATGATAAATTGGCAAGGAGGAGATGGGACTTAACATGCAATGCTCTTTTACTATACACTACAATTAAGTAAATACACACACACACACACACACAGAGTGCTGGATATATGGAATAACTTTGATAAAGAAACAGTGTGTGCAAATACTATTCAAGATTTTATGAAAAAGCTTGATGCTGAAAGATACAAAGACGGGTCACTATGAGCATAGCTCCCTTCCCATGTAATACAACTACGTAAATATGCAAGAAAAACAGGAGGACATGAAAAGAAACTCGAAAAGGATAGTTATAGAAGAGATCTGAAGAAGAATAGCTTCCCACACAGAGTGGTGGATATTTGGAATAAATTAGAAGGCAACAGTGTGTGCAAATACTATTCAAGAACTTAAGAACAAACAAGATGCTGAAAGATACAAAGATGGGTCACTGCGAGCATAGCTCCATTCCAGTATAATACAACTAGGCAAATACACACTATCTACTGGCCTCTTCCCAAACCTGAAAATAAAGTTTAAGTCACAAGCCATGGCAAATGAAGTAATCAGCAAGTCTTGGAAGTTAGCAGGAGAAAAGTTTAAAAATATTTGGATTAGGAAAGATGCAACTGAAGATGAATATGCAAAGACATCCCATCCTTGGTTGCCCCCTCATGCTCACTCCCTCCACCTCTGCCTTCCACACTTCTTTGGTATATGTATGTATGTATGTATTCACTCATTTTTCCCGTGTGTCCAAACCATCCCAATACTCCTTTCACCAACTCTATCTCCCAACTCCTTTTCCATCACCATTCTCCTCCTCGTTTCTCACTCTATAAAAAAATAAAAATACATACATACATATACCAAAGGCTTTTTCCCCCTTATAAGGGAGGTAGCCAAAAACAAAGGCACAAAAACCATCCCCACCCATTCCATCCCTAATACACTCCACTACCCTCCACCCTCTTATCTTAGCACCTCCTGGATGACGGGTCATCCCTGATTAACCTCTTCAGTACGGGCCTTAAATCTCGCAGGCAGCAGCCAATGCCAGCCGTACGACGTGTCGTAATAATACTCGCATCATAAAATATAGTCACCGCTTATATCGATCGTTCTCTCTTTCACCCGTGAATTTTGAAAACCATAGAGAATGTGATTAAGGGCAGTTTATAGAGAATGTCAAAACGCAGGGGCGACTACAATAAATATAATCAAGACACTGGTATGGAAGCCTCACATATCCACTTGCTCCTCATGACACCTACGTATACGGCACCGTATGGAAGGGGTTAAATCTTTCACTGCCTTGGCAGAACATAGTATACACGCACAAACATGATAAATCAACTGCCTAACAGTACCTTTGTAGAAAATAATGGGGAACCAGAGAAGACCCTTATTGGCTCGACTCTGCGGCATCCTGTGTTTGAAAAGCCATGCAGTGTAGACCGTATACTGCCGGTCATCCTCCTCCTTGTCTCCCGGCACAACCGCTTCCACTTTGATGACCACAGCATCATCCACAAGAGGGTTCATGTTAAGACATGACGATGGCGTGATTGACACGGTGAGGGAAAGAGCAGCTACGTTTTCTAATAACTGCAAACAGAGACTGATTTAGAAGACGAGTAACTAATCATAATAATACATCATTAATAAATAATACATGATTTCATGTTTGTAACACCATGCTGGGTATGATAATGGGATAATATGGTTTAATGTTACAAACTCCTCCCTATTGGGAGGCTAGGACGGTGCCCCTTACAGAGGACTTTCTAGCGTGGAAGACTGGGAGAAATCCCATTGGGCTGCATCAAAATATCATTAACACATACTCCCTAACCCCCCATCCCCCACCCACTCCCTTCCATGCATCACATCATCCATTTACAACCATTCTCCACTCATCCCTATCTTCTATCTTCTCCCTTCCTTCCTCAACAGACATCCCCCTCTTTTCCAACACCCCTTTCGTCCCATCCATCCATCTCATCCTTGGTTGCCCCCTCATATTCACTCCATCCATCTTTGTCTTCCACACTTCTTTTACTAATATTTCTTCACTCGCACTTCATTTCACTATAAACATTAAATAAAATATATATTTTCATCTAACCATATACTTCATAACTGTCTCAGTTGTCTTGTCACAATTTTAGTGTTCTATGGGGAAAAAATATCAAGCCAGGTAAGATAGCTTAGGTATAATCTTGTTTATGAAAAGAATGTTTACTTTCACAAGTAACTGGAGGAAATGTAACTATATAACAAACTTACTCTTGTTTTTAATGTATTTTCATAGGCCTTCCTAAGATTTGTACTACGGTATTTGAAGTTTTCAAACGAACTAGCATACACAACCTTCCATGTCCACCTCATGAAGTCTGAAATTCAAAAGTTGAAAACATATAAATATCAAAAATATGATTGACTGGAAATATCATCCTGGTTAAATGACCTAAATATTATTGTGGGAAGGCAGGATCACCTTTTATCCACGAGATGCTGCAATGGAAAAGGTGTTACATGGGGTTTAATGTACACAAAGCAGCCCCGTATGGGGTACTGCCAGAGCATTTTATGCAGGTATTATTTAAAGTGTAATGAGAAATAGACATCTGGGAATGGATGCTAAGAGGTTATATGAAGGAGTGATTGTGCCAACAGTAATGTACGGGGCAGAAACATGGAACATGAGAGAGGAAGAGAGGAGTTTGAATGTGTTTGAGATGAAATGTCTGAGAAGTATGATAGGGGTTACAAGGCTGGATAGAGTGAGAAACAAGGAGGCGAGGGTGGAAAGTGAGTTGGGAGATAGGGCTGATGAAAGAGTATTGAGATTGTTTGGACACATGGAAAGAATGAATGAAGAAAGATTAGTAAAAGAGGTGTGGAAGGCAGAGGTGAAAGGAGTGAACATGAGGGGGTGACCAAGGATGAGATGGATGGATGGGGTGAAAGGGGCATTGGGTAAGAGGGGAATGTCTGTTGAGAAACGAAGGGAGAAGACAGAAGATAGGGGTGAGTGGAGAATGGTTGTGTATAGATGATGCTGTGATGTATAGCCCCTACCATACGGTGCCGCACACGTAGGCGTCATGAGGAGCAAGTGGATTCGCAACGCTGCCATATCGGCGTCTTGATTATATTTATTGTAGTCGTCCCTGTGTTTTTACATTCTCCCTAATGTGCCCTTAATCCCATTCTCTGTGGTTTTCAAAATTCACGGGTGAAAGAGAGAACGATCGATATAAGCGGTGACTATATTTTATGATGCGAGTATTATTACGACACGTCGTACGGCTGGCATTGGCTGCTGCCCACGAGATTTAAGTCCCGGAGTGAAGTGGATAGAAGGGAGTGAGGGAGTATGTGTGAATGATATTTTGATGCCACCCACAGGGATTTCTTCCCATCATCTCTTTTTCTGCATGTGGGGATGAAAAGAGGTGGTTGCCAATTAAATGAAGCAGCCTTGCTATGGACATGCTGTGTCTTGCTACATTGCTTCTGACCCAAGGCAGTGTGTGAGATGCAGGGATGACCCATCATCCAGGAGGAGCCAAGAAAAGAGGGAGGGAGGGGTAGTGAATAGGAGTGGAGTATGTGGGGATGAAATGGGTGTGAATGGATTTTATGCCTTTGACTTTGGCTACCTCCTTTGTAAGGGGGAAAAAGCCCTTGGTACATGTATGTATGTATTATTCATCAATCAATAGCCCTTCATCCACAAGATAAAATGGAAATTGATGATGGGTGGGAGCGGGATGGATGGAGGGAGGGTGGGTACATGCCTTGGTTGGCTACCTCCCTTGTAAGGGGGAAGAGCCAACTGGTATATAGAAACAGACAGAGCCCTAAATCCTTCCTGTACTTGGCCACCGATTCTTCATTTATCCTGCCCTACAGTAGGGGGATAAGAATATCATCAGTGTGTTCCCATGCATGTCATACAAGATAACTAGACTGAGCAGAGAATAATGAGGAATTTTTCTTCTTTTGTATTCTCTCCCGGAGAATCAAATCATTGTTAGATTTGGCCGCCTCCATTACATGGGAAAAGGCCAATGGTATAACTTATCTCAAACTTTTCACTATAAACAGGATTATACACTCATCTTTTGATTCAATAGATAAATGAGGAGGGGTGAGCATTAGCTACTTCCCTTATAAGGGGAAAAAATCTCTTGTTATACAGATATCTAGAAACTGAATATATTCACTGTATGGACAAAATAAATGCTGTAACATTTCTGTAAAATGAACTATAAATCCAATGTTGGAGAAAAGAAATTGTAGATTAGTGATCCGTATATTATGACTACAAACTGTGGTCCTCTTCAGTAGCCATAACATATCAGATTTACCTAGGATTGGCGTAAGAGGGGCTTTGGGAAAGAGGGGAATGTCTGTTGAGGAAGAACAGGAGAGGACAGAAGACAGGAGGGGTAAATGGAGAACGGTTGTATACGGATGATGATGTAATGCATGAGGGAGTTTGTATGAGAAATAATTTGACACAACCCAAAGGGATTTCTCCCCGTCTTCTCTTCTGCAGGAGGGACAGAGAAGGGGGGTTGCCAATTTAATGAAGTGGCCTTGCTGTGGATGTGCTGTGTCTTGTGACATTGCTTCTGACCCAGGGCAGTGGATGAGATGCAGGGATGACCCATCATCCAGGAGGTGCCAATATAAAAGGGAGGGAAGTGGGTGGAGGTGAGTGGAGTGTTATGGGGATGGAATAGCTGGGAGTGCTTTTTATACCTTTGTTTTTTGGCTACCTCCCTTATAAGGGGGAAAAAAGCCTTTGGTATATGTATGTACCTATGATTGTTTTTCAATCCTTGGTTGAAATTGGAGTGGCTATCTCTCTTATAAGGAAGAAGATACCCTTGTTATATAGGTAGATATATCAAGGATTGTGCTGTAATCATATAACTGTGAGACTGACATTTGTTCCGAGTCATTGGATTTTGTTCATTGGCTCCAAAATCCATTAACTGAGGGGGTCCATTACATTAATGGTTGAGTGTATATGTTTCATTCAACTGGAGTAAGCCCTGCCAAAAAATATTAAAACAAACGATGACCTTACCTGACATCTCCCGCCTCCAACCCTCCACCAGGGATGCCTTTTGGTTCTTAAGCGGGTTGGACACAAATAACCTGGACCTTCGTACAGACCTGACCACCGGTGCTCTGAATGGGGTTATTGCGGGCGTTCTTCTGGCAATCATCTCCATTTCCTCTTTCCCACTTGGTGTATTACTTCTTCTGAAACAAAAGTACTTGCTGTACTTTTATGGCAAAGAACATGAATAAACCTGTAATTAAATATTTATCTATTTACCAAGGGCTTCTTCCCTTACAGAGAAAGTAGCCAAGTCAAAGGCATGCACCCACTCCCGCCCATATATTACAGGTATAACACATATCTATAATTAATTACATAATTTTTCAAGAAGAACCCACCGTGTTGGATAAGAAGAAATGAAATAGACGATATCCACATATTTCAATCACGGACTGTGATCCTCTTCAGTGGAATACTTGTATTCCACTGAAGAAATATATGGATATTGTCTATTTCATTTCTTCTTATCCAACACAGTGGGTTCTTGTTGAAACTTACAAGTGTGTTACAACTGGGATTATGAGTATGGACAGAGAAATACAGAGGAATCATCATGTTACAAAATAGCAAGGAAGAGACCAATTTTGCCTGTTAAGCCTTATTGTGGAGGTGATGTGTCTTGCTGCATTGCTTCTGACCAGGGTAGTGGATGGGGGACAGAGATGTTCATTCACCCACACGGGGCTAAGATAAAAGGGATGACAATTGGGCTTTCGATAGGTATGGGATACATGAAGGGGGGGGTGTATGCCTAGGCTAGGCAATCCACTTATAGGGGGGAAAGGGCCTTTTAGTACGATATATGCATGTATTTATGGAGGGGGAAAATATAAATATGCAAAAATAAGAACTTCTAACCTTCTTCTAACTGACCGTTCATGTGATTTTTCAAGACCTGAAAGACTTCCATGCTCTTTGTCTTGACTCAATTCCTGAAAGCAAATATCAAACCATAAAAATCCTTAGATAATGATAAAAGATCAAAATTTCACTTTAAATAGCAAATACAGTATTTACTTTCAACACCAAAAGCAATGAAAATGTGTTGTTATGAAAAAGAAGATATGAAAGGACAAACCTTGGACAAGGCTCTTTTCTGGGGTCTTTTTTGAGTTTTGGGAGTTGCTTCAGAGTCTGAATTCCCTGACGAAGAAGTCGCACCGGGCTTCCTTCGGGCAATTCTATCCGCAGATTCCTTTCTGAGTCGGCTAATTGGATGTCCTTTTTTTTTCCTCGGCATTTTTTATTTCTTCTGGTATGCCCCTTATAAATAAATAATAATAATAAAAAGATGAATATATCAAACATTTTATTAGGTCTATCAACTTCATTGTGATTTTTTTTTACCATGACTTATAAGTACACGTAATCAAAGCTTTATACCTGGCAATAAAAAGAAGGAATTTCAGTTGGAAAAAAATAAAATAAAATAAAATAAAAATAAAATAAAATAAATAAATAAAAATAAATAAATAAATTTAAAACACTAAAAATTATCAAGAGCTCCATGAAAGGCAAGAAATGTAATTCAATATCTTTGGGGAATTACAATGAGAGTCAGGAACATAAAAACATGAGAGGAAACAAAGGTAAAATTTTAGAAAAGGTCCACCACACATTAACAATAAACAATGCCAGAAATCAGTTTTAGTCTGATTCAGACAAATCTGATACAGATTTCTCCCACAAATAATTGGTCTTTGACCAACCCCCCCCACACACACACACCTCCTACTGGGTTGGCACAAAAACAAGTAAATTTAATTAGAAATAAAACCATTACTGGTGACGTTGGTCATTCATTTTTCCATGATTAGTACATGTTTTATCTTTTAATGTGCTTGAGAAACATGGTAGGAGTTACGAGGATGGACAGAGTGAGAAATGAGGAAGTACGGGAGCTGGTAAATAGGGTTGATCAAAAAATACTGCGATGGTTTAGGCACATGGAAAGAATGAGTGACAAAAGATTAGCAAATGGAGTGTGGAAGGCAGAGTTGGATGGAGCAAATTTCAGGGGAAGACTGAGAGATGGATGGATGGATGGATAGGGATGAAAGTGACCTTGAGTAGAAGGGGAATGTCTGTTGAGCAGGGGGGTGAGAAGGTAAGAGATAGTTGTGAGTGGAGACGCAGGGAAAGGAGAAAGCTAGACACAGATGTGAGTAGAGAATTTTATGTGGATGGCCAAACAGTGTGCATACATTAGACATAACATTACAACAAAAGAAAAATTTTAGTATAAAAAACATACATTTGCAGTCTTCAGGAAAATCTGATTTAATTGAAAAGGCAATTGAATCTAGAATAGAAAAAATTATGAGGCATGTAATGCTTTTTTGTGTTATCCTCGGCATTTGTAATTGTTATTTTGAACTACACATTCTTTTCATTATCTGCAATTCATATATTGATTCAATGCCAAATAAAATTATTATTATTATCATTATCATTATTATTATAATAGACCTCTGCCAAAATAAAACTTAATCCAATATTCCAAAGTAACAAATAACTATAAAGAGAAGGCCGATACAAATTAAAGCCAGGAGGGATGAAACAGCGAGAACTAAATGGGAAAATCTTATCAAGAACAGCAGAAATTAGAGAAAAGGAAGAGAATTATGGATTTTATAGAGAACTTCAGAAACTGACCTAACCAATGTTCTCTGACTAAATTTCATTGATCATAGCACCAGCCACAGGCATTTTAATTTTCTTTTAAATCATATATAATTCAGCAATGGATATTTTTAGTATCTGTTTTGACAGTTTGATCAAATGACTCTTTGGGTAGGTACGCACGAATCCGTGGACGACACCACCATCGCGGTGGTAATATTTACACCACCATCTTTTGTGACCAGTTCGAAGGGGTAAACCTCAGTTTGAATGCTTGAAGCGTTCAGCGCATGCACAAAATTTTAAATAGTCTTCCTTTTCTGCAAGTGTATGCCCAGTTCTTCAAAACTTTACTAATTTTTACCAATTTAAAGGCAAATTTTTATATTGACTTTGGCAAATTAGTTTTCCAAGTAAAAATCTAAAGGTAAGAAACTAGCAAATTTGATATCAATGTATTAATCATGTTTTTTAGCCTCTATTCTCCCAGATGGGGGCAACTTTGAAATTGTTGGTAATAGCGTGGCTGTGCATTTGCAGACAAAAAATTATTTTTGGATTTGAAACCTATGACTACACTAACACTTACACTGTGCACTATGAGATTACAATGCTACCAATTGTGCCATGGCAAATCTATATAAAAATATGCTTAGAACTATACATCCAGCCTCCTGTGATCAACTCATGTTATAAAAATTTGCAAGCTCAAAGTTTTTTTTCCTCAAGAGCAATTTGAATTCATTAAATTATTTATACTTGTCAGATTCTCCTGAAATGGCATGATTGGCAGTGTCTTTGCCTCATACCACAAGGCCTAGTATTCGAATCCTTTAGTTGTTTAATCAAACAGGTTTTTAACTTTAAATGATAGAAGCCTAGGTCTAGGACCTAGGCTAGGTTTCAAAACAATATAAATTCAAAGATGCTGTTTTCAATTAGATAAGGCTATTTTTTTAAACACTAATGATGATCACTGTAATTTCTAAATCCAGACACTCATACTATCATCTCTACTACTATACTTTATCTATCTACTAAGAAATACACTGCAAATAAATTTGTCTACTTCATATTCCTCCCACCCATTTAAAAAAATATCGTTCCATACCTTAATGTTAATACAATGTTGTAGTGGATCCTCTTTTGTAAATACTTAGCTGGTTCGACATTTCTCCGCTATTCTTTTTCCACTGCACTTCACTTTTTTCGAAATTATACCAGGTACATTATACATATCACTATAATCAAATTAAAATCAAGGTTTGCCGCCGTTGGTTCGTTAGTGTTTTGGTGGTAAACGGATATGTAACGCTAAAACTGTCGTATACAAAGAACTCGTAAATTGTCGTATTTGGGTTGATAAATGTTTTCACTCGACAATGCTCTACTATTTCTGGAGAAGGATTGATTACAATATTTCAATTTGTCTATATTCAATTACCTAGAATTTTGTAAGTTGAATTATAAAAGTTATTGTTATTGGTTACCGTCTCACGGCCTTATTTGTTGAGTTCCCTCTTGTATAATCTTTGTTGGGGTTTAAACTTTGGATTGTCTAGGACGCAGGTTCCTGTCATGCCAGATGGCAATTCATTTAATCGATTTACTGATTTACATAGAAAAGTGCTTCATTAATATCCCATTTCCCATTAATTCCAAATATAATAATAATTACGAAATGACGGTAATATAAATATATAGTCCGTTACTCGTCTATATAAGATCAAGAAACTAACTATTTTAACCTACCTAGACACGAAAGAAAAAATACAGGCGGCACTAATATTTGTACGGTGTGAACTATTCCGAAAGTACTAAATTTTATTATCATTTTTATCATATTCGACCAAACTGAGGCAATATTAAATTATTTACAACCAAGTATTCTGCCATTTATAAATTTTTCATACTAGAAGAGGTGAAACAGCAGAAGTGATGTTAAAAGGTAAAATAAGATAGATGAATAGATAAAACAGCATCGATATGTAAACGAAAAAAATGTTGTTATGTCTGTATTATTCCATTCATTTACTACACGTTTGGCGAAGTTGTTTCTACCCACTCTCAAATTAGATATATTTCCTGACAGTTTGAGACCATTATTTCTTGCCTGATTCGCATTCAATGTGAAAATTTCGTCACATTTGATGTTGTCAGTTCCCTTAAGAATCTTAAACCTGTAGCATATCACACCCGAGTCTACTTTTTTCAAAAAGATGAATATGTTTTAGTCGATTCTCGTATGATTTACTTCTGATATTTGAAATCAGATTTGTGTCTCACCGTTGTACTTTTTCCAATCTGTCAAAGTCTTATAAGATTCGGTGACCAAACGGAGATGGCATATTAAGAAAAGGACATTATTAACATTAAGTATATGAAGTTGAAAGAATATTGATGTAATAGATATGTGTTCTACCATACGAAGGTTGTTTAAATACAACTAATTCGTAATAGAACGTGGTGAGTGTGTGTGTCAATCACCATTGTTTTGGACCACGTATTGGATTCGTGATCGACAGTTATTTCCCTATCGGAGGAGAACTCAGAGCTCATATATGAACGATCTATGGGAAATGCTGTGACCTTACATGCACACACACACCCAACTCTACGCCACACGAGTTGGAGTAACAACCCGCAGCGCAGCGACACTGTAATTATTTCAGCCCTGGGCAGGATTCGAACCCGGACCGCCGTACTGGCGGCCTCGAACGCTACCACTGCGCCATCAAGTCATGTTTGTGTGTGTGTGAGTGATTCACCATTGTCATGGATCACGTGTTGGACTCGTGAGGGACAACTTTTTCCCTCCCGTATGAGAGCTCAACGCTAATTTATGACCGATCTGTGGGTAATGCTATGACCTTACACGCACACACACACACAACTCTCCGCCCACGAGAGTTGGAGTAACGACTCACAGCGCAGCGATACTGAAATAATTTCAGCCCTGGGCGGGACCCGGGCCCCCTTAGTGGCAGCCATCAAGTCGTGAATGTACGCGCGCATGTGTGTGTATTTACCTAGTTGTATTTTACGGGAATGGGAGCTATGCTCGTGGTGTCCCATCTTCATATCTCATTTTGTCTAAACTATTTTTAAATTCATGTATTGTTTTTGCACACACCACTTTCTCATCTAACTCGTTCCAACTGTCTGTGAGGAAAGCTGTTCTTTTTCAGATCTCTTCTATAGCTGTCTTTCTTGATTTTCTTTCCGTGTCCTCTTGTATTTCTATCATCCCATTTTATATGATTCTCTCTATCAGTAATTTCTATGCCTTTCATGATTCTTTAAATAGCTATCAAATCTCCTCTCTCTCTTCTTTGCTCAAGTTTTACTAGTCTCTCTTCATATGATAGTTTTGAGAGTGTTGGTGCCAATTATGTAATTGCTCTTTGTATTCTTTCAAGTTTTTTATACATTTTTTTGTACTTGGTGACCACATCGTTGCTGCATATTCCAATCTTGGTCTTATCAGGGTGATTAGAATTTTCTTCACCATTTCTTCATCCAGGTATGTAAATGCAACTTTGATTGTTCTTATTAAATTATAAGTTTCTCCAAAAATCTTATTTATATGTTTCTCAGGTGACATATTATTCATAACAATGACTCCCAGGTCCTTCTCATTTTCTACTTTTTTTATTCCTTCTTCTCCCAATTTATATGATACTGTTATTCTGTTTTTGCTTTTTCCAAATTCCATTATACTACACTTTTTTGTATTGAACTCCATCTCCCACTTCCTACTCCATTCCTGTACTTTATTTAGATCACTCTGTAGTGATTCACAATCTTCTTCCGTGTTCACTTTTTTCAGTAGTTTTGCATCATCTGCAAAGAACCTCATATAACTTTCAATTTCTTCATCCATATCATTAATATATATAGCAAACATTATTGGGGCCAGAACTGTTCCTTGTGGAACACCGCTTATTACTTCATCCCAATTTGAGTGTTTGTCTCTTATCACTACTCTCATTTTTCTTTCTTGCAAAAAGTCTTCCATCCAATTAGGCAGTTTGCCCTGTATTCCTCCTTCAGTTTCTGATTTCTTAAGCAACTTCTTATGTGGTACTTTGTCAAAAGCTTTTTTTATGTCTAGAAATGCACAATCAGCCCATCCATCTCTTTCTTGTATTATATCTATTAGCATTGAATAGAAACACATTAAATTGGTGACGCATGCTTGTCCTTGTCTGAATCCAAATTGCCTTGGATTTAGCACGTTGTTTTTTTCTAAATATTTTACCCATCTACTTTTGACAATTCTTTCACAATTTTTTGCTATTGTATTTGTTAGAGAGACTGGTCTATAGTTGGTAGGTTCTTCTTTATTTTCTCCTTTATATATAGGTACTATATTTGCTTTTTTTCCAATCTTCTGGAACTTTTCCTTCTCTCAAGGAACTGTTTATTATGCTATGTATTTTGTCTGCCAGTTCATTCCTGCATTCTTTCAAAATCCAGTTTGCTATTTCATCTGGTCCATGCGATTTTCTGACATCAAGGTTACTCAAGTGTTTCAATATTTCATTCTTTGTTACTTCTATTTCTTTCATGGGGGGGACTTTCTCTTTCCATTCGATGTCTTCCGGTTGTATGTTCTCCCTTGTAAACACTGATTTAAAATGTTTGTTCATAATTTCCGCCATTTTGATTTCCTCTGTGTATTCAACTCCCCCTTGTCTTAATTTCTCCAAATCTTGTTTGTTTTTCAGTTTGTTGTTTACAAATCTGTAAAATAGTTTTGGTTTATCTTTACACTTTTCTATGACATCTTTTTCATATTTTCTCTTTTCCTCTCTGCACGTCTGTGCATATTCATTTCTATAACAAGTATATATTTTCCATTTTTCAGGCCTTCTGCATTTTTTCCATCTGGTCCAAGCTTTGTCTCTTTTGTCTTTTATCTCCCTACAACTTTTGTTGTACCAGAATTTTACATATTCTTTTTCTTGTTTTTGTCTTGGGACATACTTTTCCACTCTTTTTTTTTTTTCTTATAAATTTTTGTCAAAATATTCCATTTCTCTTCCACTGTTGTTTCTTCTTTGTATATTCCTTCCCAGTTTTATTTTTGAGAGAATTCTCTTATTTTATCAAATTTTGTTTTTTCATACATCATTCTTCCTTTTCTATATTGTTCATTTCTTTTCATGTATTTTTTCTCATTTAGTTCCAGTTCAATCAATATGTGGTCATTTTTACTTATTGGTGTTTTGTATTCAATCTTTTCCACTATTCTAGGTTCAGATGTAATTATTAGGTCTAGTCTCGATGGTTCTTCTTCATTTCTATACCTAGTGTTCTCCTGTATCCACTGTGTCATTGTATGGTCAGTAATCATCTCAAGTAGAGCGTTTCCCCATGAGCCGTCTCCACCCTTTACTGTCATCTCTTCCCAGCGGATTTCTTTGCAATTAAAGTCGCCCATCATAACTATTCTTCCTCCATCTTCCATTATCTTATTTAATGTTATCTTTGTGTCCTCTAACATACTTTTATGTTCACTCTCTTCCCACGAGGCTGTTTTTGGAGGCACATAATTTATCACAAACTTTCTGCTCTTCTTATCTCTGTCTTCCACTTCGATCATAATCATCTCTACTGTATTCTTTCCATATGTGACACACCTCACGTTTATATCCTTCTTAGTCAGGAACATAACTCCACCCCCTTGTTTTGTCTCTCTGTTTCTAATTCAATAATTATATGCATCATGTCCTACACTGTTGGGTGGTAGTGGACCTTTTAATTTTGTTTCTACAATTCCCATTATGTCCGGTTCTTTTTCCTTCAGATAATCACTCAGCTCATTCAATCCTGTTATTAATCCATCTATATTTGTGTAAGACACTCCTAGTTTTCTGCCACTTCCATTGTGTTCTCTGTTTCCCTTTTGTTTTTCTCTTGTATGTCGAATTTCCTTACTTTCATATTCACTACTCTCCAATAGAATCTCTCTTTTTCTGACTCTGTTCTGGTCTCGTTTTTTCCCTTAGCTTCAAGTCTTTTCTTTTTTTCTCCTCTCTTTCCTCTTTATTCATTTCCCTTTTTATCCATACCACTTGTTGCTAGTTTCCCTGTTTTTGCTAAGATATTCTCTGCCGTCGTTTGTGACCTGAATTTAATCTTAATTGGTATGGTCTTATCTGTACTATACTTTCCGAGCCTAAACTTCTCTTCTATTTGTTTCATTATTTCTGGTTCATCCTCCTGAACTGATTCTAGTAAACTGCTTACTTTTTCATTTTCCTCATTGATTCTTGTGGTTCTATCTGGGTTTTGTTTCTCTTCCATTCCTAATATAATTATAAAATTCTTTTTATCTGCTAAGTCTCTTACTATTTTCTCCTTCTCTCTCATCACTTTAATAACTGAGTCTTCAGTTTGTTCTTTCATTTGTTGTTTGATTATGTCAGTAAATGCAACTTTACTGTTTTCTTGGATTTTTTTCCAACCCTCTTTGTTGTCCTTACTATTCCTCTTTAATTCTTCATTCCCCTCTTTTACTTCTTTTAACTGTCTTTTTAGTTCTTCTATTTCCTTAGTTAAGTTTTCGTTTGCCTTCTCTGGTGCTTCCAATCTTTCAACCCTTGCTGTCATTTTTGACATTCTACAGAACCTACTCTCCCAATGTTCGGTTATTTGTCCAAGTTTTTCTTCGAGTCTTGCCAGTCGGGGGAGGTTGGTATCCACCCCCCCTCCCTCATTCAATCCATGGAAATTATTATCCTCACCTTCTATTGTGCTACTCGTATCTATGTTTCTAATCTTTACATTTTTGTTAGACCTTTCGTCATCACTAGATTAGTCCGGCCCTCTTTTGTTTATATGGCGTCTGCCTGCCTGGACCAAGTCCTCTCCTTCCTCATTTCCTTCCATTTCCCTCAGTTATCCCTCCCCTTCTCCTTTTTCCTCACTTTCTCACTACACCACGAGCAATTCCCCCCCTGTAAATATAATAGGTACTTCCTTTGCGTTGAGATTCACGAGAATTTCAATTTTTCTTCAGGACGTCAATCTCCGCCTTCCATCCAACGGACGTGTGTGTGTGTGTGTGTGTGTGTGTGTGTGTGTGTGTGTGTGTGTGTGTGTGTGTGTGTGTGTGTGTGTGTGTGTGTGTGTGTGTGTGTGTGTGTGTATGTGTGTTTACCTAGTTCTTTAAATACAATTGATACATAATGGAACTGTGTGTGTGTGTGTGTGTGTGTATGTATTTACCTAGTTGTATTTTACGGGAAGGGGAGCTATGCTCGTGGTGTCCCATCTTCATATCTCATTTTATCTAAACTATTTTTAAATTCATGTATTGTTTTTACACACACTACTTTCTCGTCTAACTTGTTCCAACTGTCTATTGCTCTGTGAGGAAAGCTGTTCTTTTTCAGATCTCTTCTATAGCTGTCTTTCTTGATTTTCTTTCCGTGTCCTCTTGTATTTCTATCATCCCATTTTATTAGATTCTCTCTATCAATAATTTCTATGCCTTTCATGATTCTGTAAATAGTTATCAAATCTCCTCTCTCTCTTCTTTGCTCTAGTGTCTGTAGCTCAAGTTTTGCTAGTCTCTCTTCATATGATAGTTTTGAGAGTGTTGGTGCCAATTTTGTAATTGCTCTTTGTATTCTTTCAAGTTTTTTTATACATTTTTTTTTTTTTGTACTTGGTGACCACATCGTTGCTGCATATTCCAATCTTGGTCTTATCAGAGTGATTAGTATTTTCTTCACCATTTCTTCATCCAGGTATGTAAATGCCACTTTGGTTGTTCTTATTAAATTATAAGTTTCTCCAAAAGTCTTATATATATGTTTCTCAGGTGACATATTATTCATAACAATGACTCCCAGGTCCTTCTCATTTTCTAATTTTTCATTCTTTCTTCTCCCAATTTATATGATCCTGTTATTCTGTTTTTGCTTTTTCCAAATTCCATTATACTACACTTTTTAGTATTGAACTCCATCTCCCACTTCCTACTCCATTCCCATACTTTATTTAGATCACTCTGTAGTGACTCACAATCTTCTTCCGTGTTCACTTTTTTTTTTAATAGTTTTGCATCATCTGCAAAGAAGCTCATATAACTTTCAATTTCTTCATCCATATCATTAATATATATAACAAACATTATTGGGGCCAGAACTGTTCCTTGTGGAACACCACTTATTACTTCATCCCAATTTGAGTGTTTGTCTCTTATCACTACTCTCATTTTTCTTTCTTGCAAAAAGTCTTCCATCCACTTAAGCAGTTTGCCCTGTATTCCTCCTTCAGTTTCTAATTTCTTAAGCAACTTCTTATGTGGTACTTTGTCAAAAGCTTTTTTATGTCTAGAAATGCACAATCAGCCCATCCATCTCTATTAGCCTTGAATAGAAACATATTAAATTGGTGACGCATGCTCGTCCTTGTCTGAATCCAAATTGCCTTGGATTTAGCACTTTTTTTATATTTTACCCATCTACTTTTGACAATTCTTTCACAAATTTTTGCTATTGTATTTGTTAGAGAGACTGGTCTATAGTTGGTAGGGTCATCTTTATTCCCCCCTTTATATATAGGTACTATATTTGCTTTTTTCCAATCTTCTGGAACTTTTCCTTCTCTCAAGGAACTGTTTATTATGCTATGTATTTTGTCTGCCAGTTCATTTCTGCATTCTTTCAAAATCCAATTTGCTATTTCATCTGGTCCATGCGATTTTCTGACATCAAGATTACTCAAGTGTTTCATTATTTCATTCTTTGTTACTTCTATTTCTTTCATGGGGGGGACTTTCTCTTTCCATTCGATCTCTTCAGGTTGTATGTTCTCCCTTGTAAACACTGATTTAAAATGCTTGTTCAAAATTTCTGCCATTTCTATTTCCTCTGTGTATTCAACTCCTTGTCTTAATTTCTCCAAATCTTGTTTGTTTTTCAGTTTGTTGTTTACAAATCTGTAAAATAGTTTTGGTTGATCTTTACATTTTTCTATGACATCTTTTTCATATTTTCTCTTTTCCTCTCTGCACACTTGTACATATTCATTTCTATAACAAGTATATATTTTCCATTTTTCAGGTCTTTGGCTTTCTTCAATTTGGTCCAAGCTTTATCTCTTTTGTCTTTTAACTCCCTACAGCTTTTGTTGTACCAGCACTTTACATATTCTTTTTCTTGTTTTTGTCTTGGGACATACTTTTCCACTCCTTTTTTTTTTTTTTATAATTTTTTGTCAAAATATTCCTTTTCTCTTCCACTGTTGTTTCTTCTTTGTATATTCTTTCCCATTTTTATTTTTGAAAGAATTCTCTTATTTTATCAAAATTTGTTTTTTTCATACATCATTCTTCCTTTTTTTATATTGTTCATTTCTTTTCATGTATTTTTCCTCATTTAGTTCCAGTTCAATCAATATGTGGTCACTTTTACTTATTGGTGTTTTATATTCAATTTTTCTACTATTTTAGGTTCAGATGTGATTATTAGGTCTAGTCTCGATGGTTCTTCTTCATTTCTATACCTAGTGTTCTCTTGTATCCATTGTGTCATTGTATGGTCAATAATCATCTCGAGTACAACATTTCCCTATGAGCCGTCTCCACCCTTTATGGTCATCTCTTCCCAGCAGACCTCTTTGCAATTAAAGTCGCCCATCATAACTATTCTACCTCCATCTTCCATTATCTTATCTAATGTTATCCTTGTGTCTTCTAACATACTTTTATGTTCACTCTGTTCCCACGAGGCTGTTTTTGGAGGCACATAATTTATCACAAACTTTCTGCTCTTCTTATCTCTGTCTTCCACTTCGATCATAATCATCTCTACTGTATTCTTTCCATATGTGACACACCTCACGTTTATATCCTTCTTAGTCAGGAACATAACTCCACCCCCTTGTTTTGTCTCTCTGTTTCTAATCCAATAATTATATGCATCATGTCCTACACTGTTGGGTGGTAGTGGACCTTTTAATTTTGTTTCTACAATTCCCATTATGTCCGGTTCTTTTTCCTTCAGATAATCATTCAGCTCATTCAATCCTGTTATTAATCCATCTATATTTGTGTAAGACACTCCTAGTTTTCTGCCACTTCCATTGTATTTTCTATTTCCCTTTTGTTTTTCTCTAGTGTCCCATTTCCTTACTTTTATATTCACTACTCTCCAATAGAATTCCTCTTTTTCTGACTCTGTTCTGTTCTCGTTTTTTTCCTTAGCTTCAAGTCTTTTCATTTTGCCCTCCTCTCTTTCTTCTTTATTCATTTCTCTTTTTATCTATACCTTTTTATATTGTTCATTTGCTGCTAGTTTCCCTGTTTTTGCTAAGATATTCTCTGCTGTCGTTTGTGACCTGAATTTAATCTTAATTGTTCTGGTCTTATCTGTACTATGTTTTCCGAGTCTATACATCTCTTCAATTTGTTTCATGATTTCAGGTTCATCTTCCTGAACTAATTCTAGTAAATTGCTTACTTTGTCTTTTTCATCTTTGATTCTTGTAATTCTATTTAGGTTATACTTCTCTTCCATTCCTAATATAATTATACATTTCTTTTTATCTGCTAAGTCTCTTACTATATTCTCCTTCTGTCTCATCACTTTAATAACTGAGTCCTCAGTTTGTTCTTTCATTTGTTGTTTGATTATGTCAGTAAATGCAACTTTACTGTTCTCTTGGATTTTTTCCTACCTTGTGCTTCTTTTGCTATGGCCTCTTTATTGTCTTAATTATTCCTCTTTAATTCCTCATTCTCCTCTTTTACTTCTCTTAACTGTCTTTTTTATTCTTCTATTTCTTTAGTTAAGTTTTTGTTCACCTTCTCTAGTTCTTCCAATTTTTCAACTCTCTGCGCAATCTTTGCTATGTTACCGAACCTACTCTCCCAATGTTCGGTCATTTTTTCAAGTTTTTCCTCTAGTCTTGCTAATCGGGGGAGGTTGGTATCCCCCTCCCCTCATTAAATCCCTGGAAATTATTATCCTCACCTTCCATTGTGCTGCTCTTATTTATATTTCTAATTTTACATTTTTGTTAATCCCTTCTTCTCCAAAATCCTCAGTCCTTCGTTTGTTTACAAGACGTCTGGCCTCTTGGCCCAAGTCCTCCCCTTCCTCATTTCCTTCCATTTCCCTCAGTAATCCCTTCCCTTCTCCTTTTTTCTCACCTACCCACTACACCACGAGTTTTCCCCTTCCCTGTAAATACAATAAGGTACTTCCTTGACGTTGAGATCCACGTAAATTTTGATTTTTCTTCGGAACTCCAATCTTCGCCGTCCATCCGACGAAAGTGTGTGTGTGTGTGTGTGTGTGTGTGTGTGTGTGTGTGTGTGTGTGTGTGTGTGTGTGTGTGTGTGTGTGTGTGTGATTCACCATGGTCTTTTTGGATCACGTGTTGGACTCGTGATCGACAGCTGTTTCCCTCCTGGAAGAGAGCTCAGAGTTCGTATGACCGATCTATGGGTAATGCTGTGACCTTACACGCGCACACACACTCAACTCCCTGCCCACGAGAGTTGGAGTAACGACTCGAAGTGCAGCGATACTGAAATAATTTCAGCCCTGGAAAGGATTCGAACCCTGATCGGCGTAGTGTGTGTGTGTGTGTGCGTGCGTGTGTGTGTGTGTGTGTGTGTGTGTGTGTGTGTGTGTGTGTGTGTGTGTGTGTGTGTGTGTGTGTGTGTGTGTGTGTGTGTGTGTGTGTGTGTGTGTTTGCCTAGTTGTTTAAATACAAGTAATACGTAATGGAACTTGGTGTGTGTGTGTGTGTGTGTGTGTGTGTGTGTGTGTGTGTGTGTGTGTGTGTGTGTGTGCGTGCGTGTAGATAAGTGGATCATAACCAGGCTGCGAGGATATCTACTTTAGTACCGAGTACTGTGCCTTGATACACCTAAATATCTTCTTATAGTATGTATGTAGGGAGTGCAACACTGCAATTCAAACCTTTACGTTACACTTATATCGAGACTATGCAGCGTATCAGGGGGTACAAAGTGACTGAATTTGAAAGATGTTCGTAAATTGGAGGAGATTAAGAAACGCTGATGGAGATGCTGTT
Organism: Oratosquilla oratoria; assembly: GCF_046742065.1. Lineage (NCBI taxonomy): Eukaryota > Metazoa > Arthropoda > Malacostraca > Stomatopoda > Squillidae > Oratosquilla > Oratosquilla oratoria. The sequence continues at coordinate 1,408,703 of NC_134806.1, read as the reverse complement.
ATTGTACTCCTCATAAAGTACAATAATATATATAAGTAGCAAAGAAATTAACTCCATTGCATGTAAGTTAAAGAGGTGTTTCATTTACACAATCATGGTGTATAAATGCCCTAAACTCTATCAATTATTCATGAAATTGTTCTTATTTCATTACTAATCATCAGATATAAGTTCAATGATGTCTTCTATCGTCATTGGATACTGACCATTTAAAGGAAATGGAAGCAAAAGTTGATATAGTTGATGAACGCGAAGCATTGAGAAAGAACGGAAAGGCTGCCTGCTCGCGTGACGTCATCATATGAACATCAGGGCCAATACTTCGTCGCAGTAGGTTGTCCGTGTAAGGAATATAGACCAGGTGTCACGACGTCGACACAGAGTTGGATTTCTAACATCCTAGACTGTTATCGTTACTGATTGGAAAAAATGTGATAAATCCATCTCAGGTGTTGTAACATACATACATACATACATACGTAGATATATACATACGTACATACATGGTAATTTCAGTGCTTGGTATTGTAGACATTAGTGCTTTGATTGTAAGGAATAAGATTAAGAATTCAACTGAGATTATATATCAATCACCTTAGGAAGGAGCACTAAAATGGTTAGTCATAGATTCTCCAGTATTAATATGGGCAGCACTAATGGAAATACAATTTAGAGGATCGACAAATGGCACACTATTTTTAAGTCATTACCAAAGCTATTAAATACGCCAGCAGCAAGTGCACGGCGTAAATTTTGGTCATATTTTCATGGTTGGTATTTTTTTTTTTTTTTTTTTTTTGTAATGTTTGGCTGGAATCGCCTCTGCGATTTGCAACCGTTATTATACGACGACTCCAATCCCACACGGTTTGTTGCAAGTTATTTGATGCTGAAAAATAAGTGTCTTTATTATAACGTTTTTGATATGATTATAACTGTGATACTAATAGCTTGAATGATTAACAACAGCTTTGTGGTATTGTATCATGCATATTATGTTTTATTCACCATTCCATATTATGTATAAATGATTTGATTAAGGGAGACTGAAATTAGCGCTTCCCACGGCCCCACTACCGTCACAGGCCTCAGGGTCCAACGATACAGCTTCAAAACAAAACTCAGTGACCGGAAAACACTTCATTGGGCAAAAATCTATACTGGTGTCAGCTTATTCAATCCTTCTGAAGACGTAGATGGACAGCAGGAAGTTCTGCTACTTTTCATTGGTAAGATTTACTAGGTTTTACTGAAATTTCTTTCTTAAAATTCAACTCGACTCTAAGACAGATAAAAACGGTTTTTGTGAAGAACGAGTTTCGTGCTATGATCTTAGTAGTAATGGATTCTTCATACTGTATATATGTGTATAGTATAATAATAACAGGTTATGCAATATAGAAGCAATATGAATGACATTTGAAATGTTTATAATGGATGACGCTGGATGCTAGTTTTACATTAAATTACTTTACGTGATATTTTTACATGCTCATTGAAGTGACCGTTTTACTGTGAATGTAATTTATATTAAACCTAAATTTGAGAAGACTATGTTTTGATAATTTACAGAATGGATACAAAGGCCCTGGATATGATTTACAATAATACTTGTGCCGTGTCCTTTGTTGTTTAATGCAGTATTTTAATTTTGCGTCTACCGCGTTGATTGTTGTTGATATCTTTCGCTAAGAATTTAATATAAAATCGTCCCTTGTCTAACGCGACTGTGGTACCAGATATTAGTTAATTGTCCTTCCAACAGTGTACACCAAAGACTATAGTTGCCATATTAATATAAAGGACAGATTTTCCAAGCAGCTCCGAAATATTATTTCGCCATTCTCCCATGCTGTTGATAACCTCCCCCACATACAAACGCGAATATAGACACTATAAATTTGATTATTTGTTCTTTTGTTTTCAGTTATTTATATATTTATTCATTTGTTGTTTGTTTTATTTAATTACGGGGTACTTTTATCGTAGAATATTTTTTGCAATATTTTGAACGAAAAAAAAAATCCAAACCTCAAGAAAGTGATTTTGATATTCGGATTTTTCTAAATTACGAAAACCTTTCCGTATTCTATACCGGAAGTTACCGAATTCTAGAAATAGTTATTTGTACAGTGATGGTTGTGGGACTCGTGGGGCATGATATGAAGTGGATTTCACAATGTATTCGTTTGTCCAACTACAAGAGTATATTCCACGTTTTGGAAGGGTTGGTACTTCTGACTGTGAAATGTTGGCTGCCCTGTGTTATTTACTTTATTTGTTTATAGATTCGTTTGTGTACAGTATATATATATACTGTATATGTATATATATATATATACATATATACACACATATATATATATGTATACATATATATATATGTATGTATATATACATATATATACATATATATATACATATATATACATATATATATACATTATATATACATATATATACATATATATATATATATATATGTATATATATATATATATATATATATGCAAATTCCAATCGACCGAAAAAGTCTGCCTTGGTATAAAAATAAACAAAAAATAACCGTTAGTTCATTTCGTACCAAAACATATTGTATATCTTTGCATTTTGTATTTTGGTCACGTCTTGAGATTCACAAGTCTTCTCACATTCATACAGGATATTCCGATGTGGAAAAAGCCATCACTGCCCAAGTACCTGATAAAGTATAGCTAATTTATAGGGCTGATGCATTACTGAGTGTCGAAGGTCAATCGGGTTGAACTTTTTTTTTATCAATATAATGTAACTATCGAAACCCTCACTGTCCTTTAAGTACAAATTGTACAAAGTATAGTTCATCTGGTTTTGAATATCCCTAACTATCCTGTTAAGTAGCCCAACACGCGATTCTGCCTATGAAATGCATAATTCTGTTTTGAATCGTGAATCGGCGTAATGCGGTTGATATTTCTGTAAAGTCAATAAGGAACAAAATATAACGGTCACGAAAAGCTAATATGTTTCCTACGGGACCACCCAAAGTCGTCAGTGACTACTAGTCCAGTAAATCTAGCAATAATTTACACTGGACCTAGAACAAATTGCAATAGAAGGTTTTTTGGCTTTAACTTGTTTATTAGGTCCCTCTGATGAACACGTACAAAGTCTCCAACTTTTGGACACCGGGAAAGTGGTTAATTTGCATAAATTCAAGATGGCCGCCGTCCAAAGCTTCAATTTACAGATAACTTTTTTTCTGGCTGCTCCCAGACCCTATAAATGTATTACAAACAACGATTTTTGGCTTTAACTTGTTTATTAGGTCCCTCTGATGAACATATAAAACATAAATTCAAGATAAATTCAAGAAATACAGAATGAGGCATTGCAAATGTGATATGACGTCACCATGACGTAGTATGACGTCATTCAGAGGCATGATAGGAGTTCGTATTCACTTGGATCATCGGTGCTTGCATCAAAGTTGCTATTTTGACAGAGTCCTTTACATTCACCACATGCACTGGAACATTCAAGCTCATTCCGTTTGCAACTACAGCGTTGAGTGTCACAGTTGCCCTTACACTGACATCTGACCAATTTTAGTAGTGAAGCAGGAGCCACTGGCGAATCCATCGTCTTCGGTTCAAGCTGTCCCTTCCGCAGACACCAGCCCCATTTCTCGGGGTCCACACAGTTCCCCATCCATTCCTGGACCTGACAATAAACACGGAACGAGTGGTATTTGGCTGCATCGGTTGTTGGGGGAAGGCTGTGAACTTCAACGGTAGTTGAACTTTTTCCCACCTTGTTGCAAAACTTTGTCTTTCGCAGTCCGTCAAGGGTGTCATTTCCTTTTCCCCCGTACAAATAAACCAAGGCCTTTTCACCAGCTGATGATATCGCGTCTTTACTTCCACTTTGGCAACAGAATGCTTCTAAACATTTCAAGAAACCGTTGTCTTCCCTCACTTTCCTCAAGGCAGCCCCTTTACCAATACCATACAGTCGTGAGGTTGTGTCACATCCACAGAGTGCATGGACAACTGGCAGGACACTACAGATGCTTTCACCGAGCGCTTCTGCTACTGAGTTAATATGCCAACATTTCCCACCTTCCTTGCTCGATTTGAAGTACAAATCATTCATCCCTCGTTCCGCATAATGACACAACAGCACCAACAAGTCTGTGTCCTCACCTATCACATATGTCACGGTTTCCCTTGCATGCTCAATTCCCTTCTTCGCAATCATGACATCTGCATCTGCTGGCGCATTGACACAGTCAATTCCATTTGTCTTGAATGTTTCACACAATAAGTCAATGAAGTTTTGCTTATTGTCCGAGTTCGACAAGAAGTTTTCCTTTTTTGACCGAAGGGGCATGGTTGGAGTGAACATCACCTTTTGACCAAAGACTCCTTTTGATCGTCGATTGTGTGTCATGTCCTTGGTAGTAGGTCCTGATTTATAACCGTCGAATACAACCACCGGGTTGAGAAAGTTTTTGGAAACATGCTTCATGTACATGCTTGCAATGTCCTCAAATGTGTCACACTTCTTCCATGGAATCCTTTGCAATAAGGAACCACCATCCAGAACATGGGCCACAGTCCTTTCTTCCTCAAATGATTCCAATGCCGACTTGGGAACAACAGCAGCTATCTCATCCCCTAGCTGTGATTTATTGGCTTCCCTGAGCCTCCCCCACTTATCGAACAGAGCAGTAGGGTAGCTAGACAACTCATACGCAAAGACCTCTTCAACACCTAAGTCACTGTTATTAGCAAAGATGAGGAGCCTCTGGAAAAGGAGCTGTGGGTCGATTGGTACTTTTTCAGCACTGATTGTAACCTTTGCACCCAACGACACAACTTGATCTTTCTTCCAAAATGAAAAGTCAAAAGCATTGCTGCCTTCCATCTTCTGCACAATGTTCATACCAACCTCATATACTAAATGAGGATTGGCCGAGGCTGGTCCTGTCACACCGTTGGCAATATTCCTGAGTTCATTTGATTCTTGAAATGGATCATAATCCTTGAAGAATGCGAGAACCTTCTCTGTGTCCTTCCTATCTCGTTCACGCCTTGCTTCAGTCATTTCTTTGTGCTGCTCAGAGGTGTGGAAATGCTTCCCTGCCAGTTCTTGCATAACTTCACTCACCGCAGCGCAGGCTGGCATAGCAAGTAACCAGCGCAGGCGTTGCGTTTCCTCCATGCCCCTACCACGTGTCAATCCACCATTCGTTTTCAAAGAGCGCATCAAAACCTGCTCTATAACCAAGTCGCTTGGCAGTCCTGCCCACAGCCGATCACTTCGGCGGATCACAAATAGACCGGAGTTCAATTGACAGAACATGTCCGGGTTGAGCTGCTCAAGTTCAATCATGTCTTGAATGTACACATGGGCTGACTTGGCATAATTGTTATGACCACACGCTGCAAAGTACGGCAACATCTCCTGGAGTGTTCCGAGGTACAGTAGGAAATCGCCCATTCTCAGTGCCCTCAGGAAGCGACGCAGCAAGTCAATCATGTCCATGTATTGAATCCATAGCTTTCCCATCTTATGCTCTGCTAAGGAGCTCTTCTCAGCTTTAAGTTTTTCAGAAATTCTGTTGAAAACGTCTTTACTGCAGACTTCATCCGGTGAAACGTCTTCACGCAACAGCTTGTCCAAAAGATCTGCAGCCTCCTGGAAGTCCTTGCATGCGTCACTTTCCTCATCTACCATTGAGAGGTTGACACCGTATGCCCTGCCTAACACAATCGAACTCAAGGCTGTGTCAACCAAGAAGTGGCCTCTGATTGCTCGTACATAGGATTTGGGTCACAGCATTTTCAGCGTATATAAGTTCCAAAACCTCCTTAAGCCCAGATGCTTCCATAACATGGCCCATGCATCCCAAGAAGCTCATCACAGAGTGAAAGCCACCAAGGTTCAAAACAATGGGTTTCAGTTCGCTTCCTTCCTTCTCATGAACAATGATCGTCTTCGCTTTCCAATAAAGCGGTTGGTCGAATGTCAGCATTGGCGTCGTTCCCTGGCGATGGCTTTCCGCAGCAACGAAGTGAAGTGTTGAGTAAATACAACTCATGTCCGTAGGGTCCATGTCAATCATGGGCAAGAAATGGACGGAAGATTTCCCTGGGTGTTGTCCATGGCACACACTCTGCGTTAAGCCGGACCAGCCTGGTCGTAGCAACCCTGACGTTTTCCACAGTATGTCCAGATTTTCAAGCTTGTCAGATGCTGAAATGGGATCAAGCTTTCTAAATACGAACTCCTATCATGCCTCTTAATGACGTCATACTACGTCATGGTGACGTCATATCACATTTGCAATGCCTCATTCTGTATTTCTTGAATTTATCTTGAATTTATGTTTTATATGTTCATCAGAGGGACCTAATAAACAAGTTAAAGCCAAAAACTGTTGTTTGTAATACATTTATAGGGTCTGGGAGCAGCCAGAAAAAAGTTATCTGTAAATTGAAGCTTTGGACGGCGGCCATCTTGAATTTATGCAAATTAACCACTTTCCCGGTGTCCAAAAGTTGGAGACTTTTTATATGTTCATCAGAGGGACCTAATAAACAAGATAAAGCCAAAAAACCTTCTATTGCAATTTGTTCTAGGTCCAGCCCTACTTTGACTGGTCTATACGTCGTATCGCTTTACCGGCTGCCGACAGCATTAATTGTAAGATTCTAATATATATATATATATATATATATATATATATATATATATATATATATATATATATATATATATTAAGAATAAAGTTTAGTCAAATGTAAACTATGCATTTTGTAGCAGATGCTAACAGGACCGCCGCCCGCGCAAAGCCGACCGCTCCCAGGTTTATTTCATCAAAGCTGGCGGTGTTCATTGATCACCTGTTACATATCTCAAGGTACAAGATTCACCACCGCCTATCTCACGAGGGGAACATTATATTTCTTTTCAGTCCGCTTTGTTATTAGATTAGGTTTTATCTTAGAACACTTGAGTTTTAATTGACAAATCCGGCTCGCGGTGAAAATGACTATGAAGGTGCGGCAGACATGTTGTCATAATAATGTCGTTATTCGTTCGCCTCCACCTAATTGTGATTTTTTATCGACTTGAAACGGACACTTCCTGTTTTCGTCATGAGAATGTCTGTTGATTATAGATAAAATGTATTTCCTCCTCTTCATTCTCGGAATTTTTGTAGATTTATTGAAATATTCTTTTTTTTCTATTCGACTACCATACAATCTTTCTTCCACAATTCACTTGGATACTCGAAAAGTAGATTTTGTACTTTATTAATCAATATGTTATTTTTGGTTTTGAAATTCAGAATAAAAAATAGACTTTCATCAGATTTATCAAGTGATTTATTATTTAAATATGAATTAAGCCAATTCTTCAGAAGTGCATACCTAAGCGAAGATCAATAACAATAAAGCTACTAAAAGCGATACATGTTTGTTGTCTAAGACGAAATAACGGAAGTCTAATGAATTGGTTTAACCTAGCCTAACCTCCAATGGAGTGTACATTTAACATCCCTAGAGGCCATCAGAATAGATTAGACCAATTTATTAGACTTCCGTTAGTTCGTCTTCTTCAACAAACAAACATGGCGTCTCGAAGCTAGCTGACGTCTGAGTTGTTGCTTGTATATCGCTTTTAGCAAGGTTTGTTGTTATTGGTTTCTTCCAAGTAAAATACGTTGATGTATTTTGATTTACAAAATTATATATATATATATATATATATATATATATATATATATATATATATATATATATATATAGGCGCATGCAGAAATTGAAACGTAGTACGTTCGAGGACTCAAAGTTTTGTCATTTAGAACAATTCTCTGTTTTCGATCATTCAACCAATTACTAGTCCAACTTAATAGGCTACCACTTATTCCGTGTGAAGCTAATTTAGTAAGTAGTCTTTCGTGGGGGACGATATCAAAAGCTTTTGCAAAGTCTAGATATATCAAATCTATATTGTTTCTTTTGTCATAATTCGAGATAACTGATTTGTAGAATTCGAGTAAGTCACGCAAGAGCGTTTCCGTCTGAAACCATGCTGGCTATCATTTATCAAACGGTTACTTTCTAAATGATGTTCGATAGCATCTCTGATGATAGTTTCCATTATTTTTCCTACGATTGAAGTCAAACTTATAGGCCTATAGTTATTTGGTTTCTTTTTGTCACCTTTTTTGAATATGGGAGTAACGTTAGCTAGCTTCCATTCTCTTGGGACATCTCCGGATATGATGGATTTCTTGAAAATAATTTCTAATGGAACAGCAATCTCATTTTTCATTTCCTTTAAGATTCTTGGATGCCAACCGTCAGAGCCTGGTGTTTTATTAACTTTGAGTGTCTCTATACACCTTTTAATTTTTTCTTTTGTTATATTTACCGTAGTGAGTAAGTTTACCCTAGACTTTTCACAGGTTTCAGTTTGGAGTTCACTTTGAGGTGTTTCGTTTACGAATACCGAGCTAAAATAGTTGTTTAACATATTACACATTCCTTCATTTGAATATTCAAGTTGACCGTCAGCAGATAATAGTGGACCAATGTGATTCCTAACAACCTTTTTATCTCTAATGTAACCATAGAATTCCTTGGGATTGTAACGGGATGGGTGTAACGGTATTGTTACGTCGTTCTATCCAACGTCACTTGTAAACAC